>NC_041385.1:861090855-861094356 GCF_002162155.2 Triticum dicoccoides | reverse complement strand
AACAATTCACTCAGATGAATTTGTACATAGTAATGTTTGAAGTGATGCTCATATCTAACTTCCGCATAAATATATTCTTTGGCGTTTTTATTTTTTATGTAACCCTTGTACCATTTCAGCAGACCTTTCATTTGTGGAGGTAGATCCTCTTCCTGCGCAGGCTCGACGAGAGGCCCATTCTTCACATATGTAATTACTACCTCCTTCACTGGCGCCTCATCAAGGCCTAACAGTTCACGAAGAGTAATACCTAAGTTGGCCGCTTGTTCTCTGGCACTCGTTACAGTCAATCCATGTGCTGCCGCAGCTGCTATGATATCGGGGTCATCCGGACCGGCGGCTTCCACTATAAGCGGGGCAATCGATTGTTTACTTTGTTCCCCGAGCTGGGCAACTCCTTTCCCGCTTTTTTTACTTTCTAATTCCGTTTTCTCGGCCTCCTCCAAGGCTTTGTTCTCCTGGTTCTCCGCCCGCTCTTTCTTCTCCTTCAACATGAGTGCCTGCCTACGAAGTTCACGTGCATAGTCGTCAGGCAGATTCTTCGCGGCTTGGGACGGTGTGATCAAAAATGACTTAGCCCACTTCTTTTGCTCATCAGAAAACACTGGCTTGGGCTCGGGCTCTCTTTTCTTCTTGCAGTCCGCCTTCCATTTCTCATGATCAGCAGCCGCGGCCGCGGCAGTTTCCTCGGCACTACGTTCCCAAGGCCTTGTGGGGAGAGGCTTCAGTGATGGCTCCGGTACCTTTGTGGTCTTAGGTACATAAGGGTCCGGGTTAATAATCCAGGACTGCTTCTGCTTCTTTGCCGGAGGTGGATTGGGGGGCGGCGTCTGATCACCCGCCGGACGAGGACTGGGGGGCGGCGTCTGATCACCCGCCGGACGTTGTGGACTGGGGGGCGTCGGCTAACGTGACGGAGGTGTAGGTGAACCGCCACCACCGTAGGGGGGTGGACTTGTTGTCCTTGGCGCCTCGCCTGGAAACTTGATAAACTTCTTTTGCCATAGAATGAAATGGCGCTTGACATCTCCAAGTCTTTTCTCCCCTTCAGGTGTAGCAATGTCAATCTCCAGGTCCTCAAACCCTTGGACTATGTCCTCCACCGTGACACGAGCATAGCCATCTTGAATGGTGTTGTTGTGGTGGAGTGCTCCAGGTAAACATGGTAAAGCACTGCCGATGGCTACCTTCATGGACATGTTCCCGATAGGACAATACAGATGACATTCTTTCATCTCCTTTATATCGTCCACGGGGTAGCGAGGAGGCTCCGGTGCAGTAATTTCGACCACCAGAGGCTCCGGTGCAGTAATTTCGACCACCAGAGGCTCCGGTGCAGTAATTTCGATCGTCGGTGCATCTGCACCAGCCGGTGGGGCCTCCGTGGAAGCCACACTGCTTCTCCGCTGCTGGCTTCTGAGATGCGCTGGATGATCTTCATGCTGCGCCCGAGCTGCATCTCTTTCGGCTACTAGCACACTCACGGTTTTCTTCATCACATCCATTTCCGATGCCAGCCGCACCACAACATCTGCTTCCCGATCCATCTTTCTCTTCCGGCTTCTGTAACCGTACGGGTCATCGTTCTGGGGGAACCCTATTTTCCACGGAATGTGCCCCATGCCTCGTACACGTCCTCCGTGTTCAGGATTCCCGAGGGCTTTTGTCAGCGCGTCGTTCTCTCTATTGAACTTGATCTTCCCCTCTTGAGCATCCCTCATTGCGTCAATAAGGGCTTGGGTGGGTTTAATTATTTTGCCCCGGTAAACACACTCCCCTGTCTCCGGGTTCAGCGTTCCCCCATGCCCGTACCACCAGCTTTTGGCCCTTGGGTCCCATCCCTCCGTACCTGGACGGATTCCTCGTGCCCTCAGCTCGTTCTCCATCTTCTCCCACCTAGGCTCCCAAAGGCGATACCCTCCTGGCCCCATAATATGATTGTACTCCTTCTTAGCCGCATTTTCCTTATTTTTTTCGATATTTGAATGAACTGCTCCGATTTCTTTTGCTTCACAAATTCTGGCCAATCATGTTTCAGTTTCTCATATTGTCCTTTGAAATCTGGAGTCTTGTTCTGCTTGACAAAGTCATGGGCTAGATTTTGCTTGAATTTCCGGAATGCGTCGGCCATCTTATGAAGAGCGAACTGTTTGACTAGCCTCCTCCTCTCCTTGTTTTCCTCAATCTTGTTACCCTCCTCATCGAATTTGTTGTATTCCGGAGGTAGAACGAAATGTTCCATAAGCTTCTTGAAGCAATCTTTTTTTGTTCTCTTATCGACAAAAGTGAAACCAGCAATTCGTGCCTTCTTTGGCTTATTCCACTCCTGGACGGTGATCGAGACGTTGTCTCTAACAATGGCTCCGCATTGGTTGACAAACTTGGTGGCGTTCTTGCGGGGCTCCAGCAGCCTGCCGGTTGCACTGTCGACAACCTCGATGGTGCATGTTTCTCCTTGTTTCATCGTCTTGGTTGCGCCATGCTTTGACGATGTACTCGATTGTTTCGACGATCCGGCCGAGGGCTAAAATAAGAAAGAGAGTCGCGCGCGTTAGTCCACACATATTTATTCAAATCAGTTAGTTTGTATCACCAGAGGCTCAATGTATATATATACCTCGGCGCCGGAGGTGGTTGCTACTTCCATTTGAAGATCGTCGTTTATCAATGTTTGTTTGGCATCATCTTGCTGACGGCGCCCTTCATCTTCACCGTCAAGGTTCAGATAAGAAGAGATATCATCTTCTTCCTGTCCGGTCGGCACATATAGAATATCGCCGTTTATGATGCCGAACATATGTGCTTCACCGTCCGGATCATAGTTGTCCAGAATCGGGTTAGCTCTATCGTCCGCCATTATGTCAGTCCTGAAAACATGTAGTAAAAACAAATTGATTAAGTGAAGAAGGGGGGCGGTGGCGGTGGCGGTGGAGAAAGGGCGGTGGCAAAAGGAGGGGGCGAGGAAGGGGTGGGAGAGGGTGTCGTGGTAGAGCGCGAGACGGGGCGGCAGACGACGGCGTCACGGAGAGGGAGGCGAGGACAACACACATGTATAACCCTCGCCGCCCCCTCTCGATCCCTAAAAAAAACACCGCGCGCATCGCCGCCCCCCTCGCCGCCCCCTCTCCGTATATACGTTTTTTTTGTTAATTATCAAATTTTACGGTTATTTCTTAAGTTATACGTTTTTTTGTTAATTAAGTTATTTTACGGTTATACGTTTTTTGTTAAGTTATTTTACCGTTTTTGTTAAGTTATTTTACGGTTATACGGTTATCAAATTTTACGGTTATACGTTTTTTGTTAAGTTATTTTACCGTTTTTGTTAAACTAATTAACTAGTTAAAATTAAAAAGAACAAAAAAATTCTCTCTCTCTCTCCACGATCTCGCTAGCTCTCTGTATGTGGGCGAGAGGGGGCGGCGGGCGACGGCGGGCGGTGGTGTTGAGGGCGGGCGAGAGGCGGCGCGGTGGGCGAGGGAGGCCGGCCGGCGGCGTACA
>NC_041385.1:861082302-861090845 GCF_002162155.2 Triticum dicoccoides | reverse complement strand
GGGGCGGCGGGCGACGGCGGGCGGCGTCGAGGGCGAGGGCGACGGCGGGCGGCGTCGAGGGCGAGGGCGATGGCGAGCGGCGTCGAGGACGAGGGCGACGGCGGCAGGCCTTCGGCGCGGCAGAGAAGACGAGAAATGCCCGCGACGGGTCGGTCCCTTGTATTTATAGCCCCCCCTTTAGTCGCGGTTGTTGAGGCGACCCGCGACTAAAGGGTAACCTTTAGTCGCGGTTGGGGAGGCGACCCGCGACTAAAGGGTAACCTTTAGTCGCGGTTGGGGAGGCGACCCGCGACTAAAGGGCTTTTTTTGGCGGGTTTTTTGTTCCCGCGCGCAACGACCTTTAGTCGCGGTTGGGCAGGCCAACCGCGACTAAAGGCATTTTTAAAATACTTTTTCTTTCTCAAAATCTTAAAAATACAAATAATATATCAAAAAATTCAGAAAAATAAAACTAATTCAATTCAATATGTTAAAAACACAAATATTATATCAAAAAATTCAGAAAAATAAAACTAATTCAATTCAAAATTCTAAAAATACAAATAATATATCAAAAAATTAAGAAAAATAAAACTAATTAGATTCAAAATGTTAAAAATACAAATAATATATCAAAAAATTCAGAAAAATAAAACTAATTCAATTCAATATGTTAAAAACACAAATATTATATTAAAAAATTCAGAAAAATAAAACTAATTCAATTCAAAATTCTAAAAATACAAATAATATATCAAAAAATTTAGAAAAATAAAACTAATTCAATTCAAAATGTTAAAAATACAAATAATATATCAACAAATTCAGAAAAATAAAACTAATTCAATTCAAAATTTTATACGCCTAGGCAGGAGTACGACAGCGACGACAGCAGCGACGACTACCAGTACAACGGCGGCGGCTATGAAGACTACGAGTATGCATATTATACGCCTAGGCAGGAGTATGACTAAATCACTCCAAATTTCATGTATCATCAGTGGTATCTCGAATCATTCGAAAATGGACACCAAACACATCACGGGTAATATAATTCACATGATCCATTCAACAAAGTTTGGTACAATAAATTATTACACATCATTTCTTCCCTTGTGTCCCTGCTTGCTTACGATTGTGCCGTATCCATGGAGCATCCTCATCATTTAACTTAATGCTTGGGTCGGTGTTCACTTTGAAGGGCGGAATTTCAGCAAACATATTATAATCTTCTGACATGTCTGTCTTGTCCTCCACTCCCACGATGTTTCTTTTCCCTGAAAGAACAATGTGGCGCTTTGGATCATCGCATGATGTACTGATCGTTTTCTTATCTTTCTGTTTCCTCGGTTTGCTACTCATGTCCTTCACATAGAAAACCTGAGCGACATCTTTCGCTAGGACGAATGGTTCGTCAAGGTAACCAAGATTGTTGAAATCCACCATTGTCATTCCGTATTGCTGGTCCACCTTTACCCCACCTCCTGTTAGCTTGAACCATTTGCACCGGAACAAAGGGACCTTAAAGGAGGGTCCATAGTCAAGTTCCCATATCTCCTCTATGTAACCATAATATGTGACCTTTTGCCCATTCTCGGTTGCTACATCAAAGCGGACACCACTGTTTTGGTTGGTGCTCTTTTTATCTTGCGCGATCGTGTAAAATGTATTCCCATTTATCTCGTACCCTTGGAAAGTCGTTATAGTCGAAGATGGTGTCTTGGCCAACATGTACAGCTGATCTACAACATCATTGTCATTCATTAAATGTTTTCTCAACCAACTGCCCAAAGTCTCCATGTGGGCCTTCCTAATCCAGGATTCAGGCTTCCCCGGGTTGTCCGAGCGTAAAATATTCTTGTGTTTCTCAAAGTACGGAGCCACCAAGCTGGAATTGGTCAGTACAGTGTGGTGTGCTTCAGTCAGAGAATGGCCGTCCATACATGTCGTTGATTTCCTTCCGATCGTGCCTTTTCCACTTAGTCTCCCCTCGTGCCGCGATCGAGGAAGACCAATCGGCTTAAGGTCAGGAACAAAGTCAACAAAAAACTCAATTACCTCCTCATTTCCATAGCCCTTGGCGATGCTTCCTTCTGGCCTAGCACGGTTACGAACATATTTCTTTAATACTCCCATGAACCTCTCGAAGGGGAACATATTGTGTAGAAATACAGGACAGAGAATGAAAATCTCTTCGACTAGGTGAACCAAGAGGTGCGTCATAATATTGAAGAAGGATGGCGGGAACACCAACTCGAAACTGACAAGACATTGGATCACATCGTTCTGTAACCGTGGTAGATCTTCTGGATTGATTACCTTCTGAGAGATTGCATTGAGGAATGCACATAGCTTCACAATGGCTACTCGAACATTTTCCGGCAGGAGCCCCCTCAAAGCAATCGGAAGCAATTGCGTCATAATCACGTGGCAGTCGTGAGACTTCAGGTTTTGGAACTTTTTCTCCGCCATGTTTATTATTCCCTTTATATTAGACGAGAATCCAGACGGGACCTTCATACTGCTCAGGCATTCAAAAAAGATGACCTTCTCTTCTTTGGTCAGAGCGTAGCTGGCACGACCTTGAAACCATTCCGGATGCCGGTCATCAGGGTCTTTCAAACGTTGCTGGTCCTGCCGTGCTTCCTTTGTATCATTTGTCTTCCCATACACGCCCAAGAAGCTTAGGAGGTTCACGCAAATATTCTTCGTAACGTGCATCACGTCGATTGCAGAGCGGACTTCTAGGACTTTCCAATATTCTAGCTCCCAGAATATAGATTTCTTCTTCCACATGGCTGCGTGCCCGTCAGCTCCCTTCGGAACTGATTGTCCGCCAGGACCCTTTCCAAAGATGACTTTCAAATCCTTGACCATATCAAATACCTCAGCACCAGTGCGTTCCGCAGGCTTCGGTCGGTGATCTGCCTTGCCGTTGTAATGCTTGCCTTTCTTTCTTACTGGATGAATTTTCGGAAGAAATCGACGATGCCCAAGGTACACGTTCTTCTTACAATTTGGCAAATGTACACTTTCAGTCTCATGTAAGCAGTGCGTGCATGCATTGTATCCCTTATTTGACAGTCCCGAAAGGTTACTAAGAGCAGGCCAATCGTTGATGGTTACGAAAAGCAACGCTCGTAGGTTAAATTCCTCTTCTTTGTGCTCATCCCACACACGGACACCAGGTCTGCCCCACAGCTGTAAAAGTTCATCAACTAATGGCCTTAGGTACACATCGATGTCGTTGCCGGGTTGCTTCGGACCTTGGATGAGCACTGGCATCATAATGAACTTCCGCTTCATGCACAACCAAGGAGGAAGGTTGTAGATGCATAGAGTCACGGGCCAGGTGCTATGGCTAGAGCTCTGCTCGCCAAAAGGATTCATGCCATCTGTACTTAGACCAAATCTTATGTTCCTTGCGTCAGCTGCAAAATCTTTGAACTCTCTGTCGATCTTTCTCCATTGCGTTCCATCTGCGGTGTGTCTCAACTCCCCGTCCGACTTACGGTCCTCTTTGTGCCATCGCAACAACTTGGCATGCTCTTTGTTCCTGAACAGACGTTTCAACCGTGGTATTATAGGAGCATACCACATCACCTTGGCGGGAACCCTCTTCCTGGGTTTCTCGCCCTCAACATCGTCACCAGGGTCATCGCCTCTGATCTTATAACGCAATGCAGTGCATACCGGGCATTCATTCAAATTCTCGTATTCACCGCGGTAGAGGATGCAGTCGTTGATGCATGCATGTATCTTCAGAACCTCTAAACCTAGAGGTCAGACAACCTTCTTTGCTTCGTACGTACTGGCGGGCAACTCGTTATTCTTTGGAAACATATTCTTCAACATTTTCAGCAAGTTTTCAAATGCCGAGTCAGCTACACCTGCCTGTGCCTTCCATTTCAGCAAATCAAGTGTGCAGCCCAGCTTTTTCAGACCATCATCGCATCCGGGGTACAACGACTTTCTGTGATCCTCTAACATGCGATCCAAATTCTCCCTCTCCTTTTCAGTTTCGCAGCGTCTCCGTGCATCAGCAATGGTCCGACCAAGATCATCATGATCAACGGTCTCATCACGTGCCTCTTCTTCACCTTCCCCTTCACCTTCCCCTTCACCTTCCCCTTCACCTTCCCCTTCACTTTCAGCATCCTCCATGAAAGTATCACCGAAATGAGCAAGATAGCTTTCATCGATGAAATCATCCCCTTCTTCATCTTCTTCCATTATAACCCCTCTTTCTCCATGCTTGGTCCAACAATTATAGCTTGGCATGAAACCGTGCCGAAGCAGGTGCAGGTGAACTTCTCTTGAGGAAGAGTAACCCTTCTGATTCTTACAGTCAACACATGGACAGATAACAAAACCCTTCTGCTTGTTCGCATTAGCCACTACGAGGAAATCTTTCAAACCCGTAGTGAACTCGCGGGAGAGTCGGTTACCGTACATCCATTGCCGATTCATCTGCATTATTATAATATAAAATATATAATTAACCATCATGCATTTGTTAAACTAACTAGCTATAAACAATAGAAATTAAACAATGAACAACACGCATGCATATTTTATCAATGACACACATGCATGAAAGGTTCAAGTTGCTAACCGCGATCGAGGAGGAACCTCAAGTGTGGCTCCAACACTTCATATCATGTTTGTTTCACGCTGTTGGGCATTTCATCAAACACCTTGTGTGCATAAGAGGAACCAAAAGCAAACCTACACCCCCTTGTGAAGAGAAGTGGCACCAAATGGCTAAGTGAGTGCGCTGAACTGGTATATATAGGGGAGGAGCTTTAGTCGCGGTTGGCCTGGCCAACCGCGACTAAAGGCCTTTGGGCACCTTTAGTCGCGGTTGGCCTGGCCAACCGCGACTAAAGCCCCTCACGTGCACCAGCTGGCCACCGAGCGCCCTGGGCCCAGGCCTTTGGTCGCGGTTCGTCTGCCGAACCGCGACTAAAGACTTCATTAGTCGCGGTTCCTACAGTTTCGCGACTAATGGGGCTGGACGGAAGCCTCTTTTTCTACCAGTGATGGGGACACCGGATGAGCGCGTGATGGACTGTTTCTTCCTCCAGCCCGCAGATCGTGCACATCCCGTTCGTTTCCATGTGCCTGCGGTGCTTGTTCATCCGAGTAGCTAGCGCTTCACAAGCAGCTTTCCATGCAAAGACCAAACTTTGGGTGGAGGTCCACAGCTGCAGAGCAGGTTCCAAGCAGGTCTTGAGCCACCAGGTCTAGTGCTGGACTCGCCCACATCTTGTCAAGACATAATCTCGACGCGTGTCATATTATACGCTGATCGGACAGAGTTGTCTGGGTGCCATGCAATACAGTCTGCTTACATCCGTTGTGAAGGTTTGATTTTCATTATTTCTCGAGCAAACAAATTGACTGTATATATACGAGCCAAACAAGATGCATGCCTAGATAAATCATCTGATTGCCATGTATGTAGTTATTTGTCTTCACATGAAGAATGATTGCATGCAAAGCATGTTTGACTCTTTCACATGAAGAGTGTGTGCTTTGTGAACAACAACAAACATGAGAGTATGCAAAAGGCAAATAGAAAGAAAGATAGCGATCAAGAAGGACGTGATGTTTTTGCACCCAACCTCACTTTAGCTCGGGAGAACAGTAAAAATCAAAAAACATTAAGAAAATGTTCAAAAAATCTGAATTTTTTTATGGAAAACTTTGACGAATGTTCTAAGAATTTGCAAAATTTCATCACGAAATAACATGTGTCGAAGTCGTGGCAAAAAAAATTGATACTCTGAAAAAGCTACTTTCGAAAGCATTTTGGGGCACTTATTATTTCTTTTTGAAATTTTCAAATTTTGGAGCATTAATTTTCAACGAACATTAGCCTGTATTTTTCAAATTTCTGAACTTTTGTATTTCATTATTTTTTTATAAAGTTAAAGGTTAATGCTCAGCATAAGAAGGCAATGGTCAACATGTGTATTGTCGGAAAGTCAATGCGTCACTAGTCCAAATCAACCGAGCTGGACGAGAGTGAATCTTAAACGAACGCGGGCTAGTTTTATTGGGACGGCCCATATACTTGCTGCGTCTGCGTGGCCTTGTGGGGCGTTGACCAGTACTCTTCCCTCTAGGCTCCAGCAGTCCGACGAGCGGCTAACCGGCTAGCGACCTCCTGGAACAGCCTCCCTCGGTCGTTCCCCCTCGGTTGTTCCTGGTCCCGGAGTGGGGCGTTCGGTGTTGGCGCCGAGCCCTAGCTTGCTCTTTGTGCCGGTGCCCAGCTCCCTCTCGCTCTCTCTCTCTCGCACAAATGAAGATAGAAGAAAGAGGAGACACAAGACTCGGTGGTGTTTTTTCGGCGCACATACGCCAGCCGCACGAACGGCTTCTTCCTCGAGAACGAACTCGAGCCACACACTCGAGCAGTACAGCGGAGGGCTTTTTATACCCAGGTTAGCACAGACACCAGCACACTCACGCACTCACGCAAGACCCGCCCACTAACCCATGCATGCGCTAGTTCGCAACAAGAGACTAACCACCACATTGGCCACTAACCGCATGCAGTGGCTACTCCCTACATGCACGTACTCCCCTGGAAACTCTCCAATAGAAACAAGTGCTGGCGATCCGCCTGGCCACTCCCACGACGCGCCCAACGCGAAGGAGGCAGCCTGCTCAACATCGCCACGACCACAGACACGCACACACATGAATGCATGGCTTATTCCTAACATTCGGCGTGTACTCCTTCCTTCCTCTCCAGTTCGGCGAGAGACGGTGGCCAACTGGCGTGGTTCCAGCCTCCTCCTACACTTTCAGGTGTGACACCGCACTGGCGAAGGGCTAGACAACGGCATGGCTCGCTTGCTCGAATGATGCGTAAAAAGTATTTGCCTGATTTTGCAGGGCAAGCTTGAACCTATCGAAGCCTGCCCGGTGGATTCACCGTTGGTTGCGTCCTAGCCCCATGGACGCTGCTTTCATAGTCTTGGTTTACCCCACCATTGTCGATGGATAGATTTGATGATACGAATGGAACAACATTCTTCCATCGTAACCGAATGCACTCTTTCACACTGTCCACATCTGAAATCAGTTGCCTTGCTTGTTTCACTCCAACATCTCATAGCAATTAATTGCACGTATGTATCTAATAATGATGGATCCAAGAATGGTCCTGAAACAAGTAATAGTTACTGGAGTATCTAGCTACTAGCAATGACCACATGCTTCCACCCAGTAAAGCTATAGCTAGCTGACTTGCTACTACTGATTGTTAGTGGGGGAAGGAAGATGTGCCCTTTCTAATGGCCTTTATATAAAACAGCCAAATAGGCCTAGCTAGATCATCTGATAGCTATGCATGTAGTCATGAGAACGTCCGTACACACCTAACTGCATGCAGTTTAGTTCACGTTGTATACTGTTTTCTCTTTCTCATCACATGAAGAATGCATCCTCCAAACGGCCGGGCTGCTGCACAACATGTGTGACTCTTCCTGATAGCTTCTCGAAACGGCCAGGTAGCTGGGGCTCCCCTAGTTACCAAATTCATCATCTTCAGTAGGGTTTGTGACCTTAATCTAAAGAAGTATCCGTGCAGTGCTGGAATCTATATTTTTTTCCTCGGTGGCCACGCTTTGTATCTTTCATGGATTTTTCCTAAATTTTATTTGTATTCTGAGCAGCTCTTAACCTTCTTTGCTAATAGGCTGGGTGGTCACTAGACCACTTTGATAACCGCCTACTTAAGCCATTGCGTTGGTGTATAGGGCTATGGCGTTTTCATGTGTTATTAGCGATGACCTTGATTAAATATGTTGCGATGTTGTGTTTAATGGAGACTGATCATGGGAAATCCAGATCGGTTATGGTAGAGCTGTGAGAATGCCCAGCCCGCCCGGATCTGTCTTTTTATTTTTCTTTTCTTTATTGTTTGCAAGCACGCAATCACCCAACTTTGATGTATATCCAATAAACAAGATACATCATTGAACATCATGACCTAGTGCAACTCTAGGAGTCACAAACAACACAGTAACAATGCTGAAAGTCTGGGATGACTTCCATACAGTACGATTTCGTGACTTTGAACGACATTTTAATTTCGTGCATAAAGTGGCTCCAAATGAAATTCCAATAAAGCAGTCCTCTGTAGAGAAGAACACACATCATTAAGAAGTCCATGTTGTGAAAAATCCAAGATAGTTCGTGTTGTTTGGCTGAAAATATAATTCTACTCTCGTTGAGATGAGAAATGAAACATTTAGGAAAAGGGGCTGCACAATCACCATGAGGCAAAGAAGAATATATAGCTTTCTCTTCCATAAGACAAGACACCAAGTTTGGTCGTCCGAAAGCTTACACGATTATACCTTTATATATAAAGTTGCAACTAGGGATAATTTACGCCCTATCTCACTCAATTAATATCAGAAAGATCTCAGCATATCACTATCCATAACGTTTTAAAATGATTCATCTTTAAGATGGTATCCTTTTAACATCCTTCAAAAAATGGTGATATCTTTTAGATGGTATCCTTTAAACATCCTGTCATCCTT
>NC_041385.1:861072681-861082179 GCF_002162155.2 Triticum dicoccoides | reverse complement strand
GCCCCCCTAGTCTAAACTCTCACGATTAACCTAAACTGTCACACATCAGTGACCAGAAACACTACAAAAATGATACTAGACAATGTGCATCCAAGATGTATGCAGATGCAAGCTACTGAATCAAGGAGCAAGCACAACATTCATCCTTTTTTTATCAGGAAAAAGAGAGGTTATATATTATCAAGGGGCGGATGTTACAATCATTACCATGGGAATGCATAACTCTCCCAGGAGCTCTCCTTCGAGATACATATCCCCTCGACTCCTTGCACAGCTGGAACTTCATGGGCTCCATTGCTCTCCCTCTTCATTAACCTGGGGTGGCAGCGTTTAAATTTCGTGATTCTGTCCTTAATCGCCATGAAGGTTGGTGCCAGGCGTGATCTGTTTGATGTCTCCGATTTTACTCCATTCCATACTGTAGAACAATCAGCTTCATGCCGAACAATCAGCGATCAGCAAGCAAGGCAATTCCAGTTAGAACAGCACACGCTTTGGCTTCTTCAGGATTGTCACAACACTTCCAAGTTCACAAATGTAGACAATATGCCGTTGCCCTTTTAGTCCCGCATCATCACAGCCGTGCTTGTTGCTTGAACGTGTTAGATGTAATCTTGATTAGATGTTAATTAGTTTTCTTGTATGAGGTGAGTACCTGTTGAATATATGAGCAAATTACTACGAGTTTTAATCCGAATAAACAGAAGATAAATCATGACAGCACTAGCAGAGATTAAACTAATCATGTGAACTAGCATAGTAGATGAACAAATCACATCTAGGCACATACAAGGAACATGAATTCTACCACAATCTCGAACAAGAAGGATAGAATCACATACGGTGCAGCGGGAGCAGCACCGCTGGTGTTAATGTTGTCGCCCATGTCGTTGAGGATGAGGTTGCCAAGGTCCTGGAAGAAGTCGTCGTTGGCGAAGTCGTCGCTTCCAGCAGTCGCGCGAGTGCACTCCCCAAAAACCTGATTGCCCCTCTGCCGTACAGGATCACGAGTGGCGGGGTTCCGGAGGGCTGCTGTCCCTTCTCGCAGTGCACGCCGGAAGGAGGGATGGAGAAGATTTGCGTGGCAGCGCAATGATCTGGAACAGTGGTGCGAAACCATACAAAGTGGCGGCGGCTAGGGTAGACGTTTGCCTGACTATATAGTGCGGGCCGGGTAGGTCGTGAGAGTAAACCCCACGTCCGAGTCGCGATCCAAAAGAATCAGAAACAGTTTAGTAATTAACACGTCCGTTAATTATTACTTAATGACTCATTATTTTTCCCGAGCAGCAAAAATATGGACAACATGCATAGCTCTTTCCTGGGCTCAATCCCGCAACCCGCGGCGCATCGTGACCAGGCGAGGCGAGGCGAGGCTTGGCGAGGCGATCGAGGAGGAGGAGCGTGCGGGTAGGTCTCCTCTTCTCATGCTCATACCAGTGGTAGAAGAGCTCACCTTATAAAGAGGTGCAACTCCCTCTCAGCTTCAGGGGTAGGACTAAACTTAAGTCTCACTCACACCACTGACGTGTGTGCATGAATAATCCAAGAGAATTTCAGAATTTTAGTTGGGCTTTGGGCCAAAAGACTACTAGCAAAATTCCAACAATCCCCCACAAAGTCTCATTGGCACATCTCATCATTTAGTTCAAAAACATTGTTTATATACCGGTGCTCAGTGGAGACTGTAGAGTTGAACTTCCACTCAGAGATTTAAGGCTACACTAGATCACAACTTGAATAGTGGACAATGCCTTGAACTACAAGTTTTCTGCCAGACTAGTTTCACACAAATTCTTGACCGATACTGGGTTGCCGCAAGGCTTCCCCACGGGTGGAGCGTATATGTCATACTCCAGGGCCTTTCATGTATTTATTAGAGAACATCCAATTCTCATAGACTGCGACGTTAACAGTCATATTCATATAGGTGTGTTCCTCAAGGGATGCTCTGCAGGACAACATCTCTGCTTCCTCAAATAAGCCACTTGAAACACATTGAGATAAATATCAACCTGCCATGCAGATCAGGAGAATATTCCATCTTCATGGAGTGGGATAATTAAAATAGGGATACTCTCCTCTCAGCTGGCCAACAGCTTGTCTCCAACTTCTACTTCACGAGATCTCCAATCACATAGAGTGGGTTACCACTATGGACAACTGATGTGGTGCGTCTCAAACCCATTTCCATCGATGCATTATCTATCACATTACGTGATAGACCCTTTGTGAAGGGATCTGCCAAGTTTTTCGATGTTTGGATATAATCCAACGCAATATCTCCGGAGTTCCTCAGTTTTCTGACATATTTTAGTCTCCTCTTCACATGCCTTGATGACTTCATATTGTCCTTAGAATTGTTTATCTTGGTAGGGGGTATTGGTTTTTCAACCATAGGTAAGTCCATCAATAGCTCATGAAGCCACTCTGCTTCAACAGTGGCAGTGTCTAATGCTGTGAGTTCTGCTTCCATAGTTGACCTTGTTAAGATGGTCTGCTTGCAAGACTTCCAGGAAACAGCGCAACCGCCAAGTGTAAAAATATAACCACTTGTGCCTTAATCTCATCAGCATCACATATCCAGTTCCAGTCACTATAATCCTCCAGTACCCTTGGATACCCAGTGTAGTGAATCCCATAGCTCGTAGTGCCTTTCAAGTAGCGCATAACTCTCTCAAGCGCACGCCAATGATCATCTCCCGGTTTTGACACAAACCGACTCAGCTTGCTCACAACAAAAGAGATGTCAGGCCTCGTGGCACTCGTCAAATATATAAGCGAGCCAATAATCTGAGAATACCTCAGTTGATCTCTAGCAATCCGTCGATTCTTTCGAAGCAACACACTGGCATCATATGGAGTTGAAGAAGGCGTGCAGTCGCTATACCCAAAACGAGTCAAGATCTTTTCCATATAATGAAACTGAAGCAGTGTGATCCCACCATTCTCATCTCTCAACAGCTTGATGTTCAAGATAACATCAGCTACTGCTAGATACTTCATCTCAAAACAGCGAGATAGGAAATCCTTAACCTCCTTGATTAGATCAAGTTTGGTTTCAAAGATCAGTATGTCATCGACATACAGACAAAGAATAACTCCTTGGACCCCATCATGGCGATAGTACACACAATTGTCACCATCGTTTACTACAAAGCGGGCAACAGTTAATGTTCTTTCGAACTTCTCATGCCACTCATTAGGAGCTTGTTTAAGGCCATATAAAGAATTTAATAACATGCACACCTTTCCTTGCTGACCAGGTACTACAAAACCATCTGCCTGATCCATGTAAATTTCCTCCTTCAACTCTCCATTGAGGAAAGCCGTCTTAACGTCCATTTGATGAACGAGAAGACCATGTGAGGCAGCCAGTGATAGTAGCACCCGAATTGTGGTCAGTCTAGCCACGGGTGAATAAGTATCAAAGAAGTCTTCACCTTCTTTCTGGGTATAACCCTTAGCCACAAGCCGTGCCTTGTACTCTTCAATCATACCATCAGGTCTAAGCTTCTTCTTGAATACCCACTTACATCCTACAGGTTTACACCCATAAGGACGGTCAGTGATCTCCCAGGTTCCATTAGCTAAGATGGAATCCATCTCGCTACGAACAGCTTCTTTCGAGTAGTCAGCATCCGGAGATGCATAAGCTTCTGAAATAGTGCTGGGTGTGTCATCCACAAGGTACACAATGAAATCATCACCAAAGGACCCTGCAGTCATCTGTCTCTTACTCCTCACAGGAGTTCCATTGTCAACCTCAACAGGATTCTCAACGTGTTCCATTGCATTGGTGGGTTCAAGAATTACAACAAATTCCTCACTATATGGAGTAGGTATCTCCTGATTTGATGAACTCGACATATCCTTCATAGGAAATATGTCCTAAAAAAGTTGCATCATTCGACTCCATAATCATACCAACATGCATGCCGAATACCTTAGATTTTATTATCAAAAATATATAGCCCATGCTATGAACACCATAGCCCAGAAGAACACAATCCACGGTTTTTGGTCCAAGCTTGCGCTTCTTATGGAATTGGTATATTGAATTTCGTCGAACAACCCCAAAAAAGTAGGTAAGAGAGTTTCAATCTTTTCCTTTCCCATTCCTCAAATGGAGTCATGGTCTTATGCTTTGTGGGAAATCGGTTTAGGACATGACATGCAGTCATCAGCGTCTCACCCCACCATTTCTTGGAAAGACCCGATGTGTCTAACAAGGCATTAACCAAATCAGTTAGAGTTTGGTTTTTTTTAGCCACCCCATTAGACTGAGGTGAGCAGGGAGGCGTCCTCTCATGGATTATACCATGTTACGCACAAAACAAATCAAATTCATTGGAAAAATACTCTCTACCATGATCGGACCTTAGCCGTTTAATTTTCTGGTCAAGTTGGTTCTCTGCTTCAGCTTTATAGTTTTTGAAGAAAGTTAAAGCCTCATCTTTTGATTTCATAAGATACACATAACAATATCTAGTAGAGTCGTCAATCAACGTCATGAAATATCTCTTTCCACCTTTTGTCAACACGCCACTCATCTCACAGAGATCAGAATGTATAAGCTCTAGTGGTGCCATGTTTCTTGCCTCTGCAGTCTTATGTGACTTGCGAGGTTGCTTAGCTTGCACACATACTTGACACTTCGAGCCTCTGACAGTAGGGATTTTCGGAATTAAATTCAAATTGGCTAGCCGCGTCATGCAACAAAAGTTAATGTGACAAAGTCGTGAATGCCAAATATCGGACTCATTATTGTGGCAAACATTATTAATAACTTTAGTGCAAATATCTGACAAAGATAGGCGGAACAAGCCTTCGCACTCATAGCCTTATTCAACAAATTGTCCACACTTGGAAATTACAACTTTATTTGACTCGAAAAACAACTTAAAACCATCTCGACATAAACGG
Organism: Triticum dicoccoides; assembly: GCF_002162155.2. Taxonomy (NCBI): domain Eukaryota; kingdom Viridiplantae; phylum Streptophyta; class Magnoliopsida; order Poales; family Poaceae; genus Triticum; species Triticum dicoccoides. The sequence continues at coordinate 861,077,253 of NC_041385.1, read as the reverse complement.
GAACCGCTCACGAGATTCGTGTTGATGGACGGCACATGATGAATGTTCTTCAGACACATAGTCTTCCCCGAAGTAAACTTTAGATCGACCGTACCGACACCTCGAACGATGGCATGTGACCAGTTCCCCATCAGCATGGCAAAAGTCCCTGTGACCTGGTAAGAAGAAAACATGCAGGCGTCAGCACAAACATGTACATTGGCACCGGTGTCAATTAACCAATCAGGAGATTGAAATACTGAAAGGATGGTAGGAAGAATACCATACCTAGATTCCTTCATATCAGTATCACCGATGACAACATTAGCGGACATGTTGCTCTTCTCATGTTCGCGCTCCTCGAAGCGGTTAGGACACTTCGGAGTCCAGTGATTAGGATCACCGCAGACATGGCAAAGTCCCTTTCCCTTTTTGTGAGAATTATTCTTGAAGTTGGTAGAATGTGACGGCTTGTTCTTTGCATCAAACTTGCCTTTGGCCTGACTTTTGTTCTTGTTGTTTTTGAACTTGTTGCGATGGAAGTTCTTCTTCTGCACCATGTGGGCACTAGAACCTCCCTCAGCAACATGAGCGCGTGTGTCTTTTGCTCTCGCCTTCTCTTCAACATCAAGAGTACCAATGAGATCTGAAACGGAAAACTCATGTCTCTTGTGTTTCAGGGAAGTAACAAAATTGTTCCACGAAAGTGGAAGCTTGGCAATGATGCCCCCAGTAACAAATTTGTCCGGTAACACACACTTAAAGTACTCAAGTTCCTTGGCAAGTGAGTGTATCTCATGAGCCTGTTGTACAACAGAGCGCTCATCAGTCATCTTGTAGTCATGGAATTTCTCCATGACGTACAACTCGCTGCCGGCGTCCGAGGCACCAAACTTGGCCTAAAGCGCAGCCCACATGTCCTTGCCATTGTCAAACGACATATACGGATCCACAATGGAATCATCAAGAACACTCAGAAGGGTGCCTTTAAAGAGAGTATCGATCTTCTTAAAAGTTTTCAGCTGTGCTGGATTAAGATCACCCTCAGGCTTGCCCTTAGTGGTGTCATAGCAACGCATGGTCTGAAACCAGTAGACTGCTCTCGTGCGCCACCTCTTATATTGCACCCCCTTAAAGGCAGGCGGCTTCAAATGCGCAGCAAAACCACTTGGAGTAAATTTCCTATAATCAGGTTTTTGGATTGTTGAATATATGAGCAAATTACTACGAGTTTTAATCCGGATAAACATAAGATAAATCATGACATCACTAACAGAGATTAAACTAATCACGCGAACTAGCATAGTAGATGAACAAATCACATCTAGGGCACATACTAGCAACATGAATTCTACCACAATCTCGAACAAGAAGGATATAATCACATATGGTGCAGCGGGAGTAGCACCACCGGAGTTGATGTTCTCCGCCATGTCGTTGAGGATGAGGTTGCCGAGGTCGGGGAAGAAATCGTCGTTGGCGAAGTCGTTGTTGCCAGCAGTCATGCAAGTGCGCTCCCTAAAAACCTGATCGTCCCTCTCCCATACAGGATCACGAGTGGCGGGGTTCCGGAGGCCTACTGTCCCTTTTCGTGGAGGCCTGCTGTCTTTTCTCTCATGAATATAGGTTGTAAAAGTCATACGCCTTCCCGAGCGAATTAAAACTTGTCCCAATGGCCGGCATAACGACATTTCTCAAAGGCAGTAACGTGTGAGGGGCATGGTGTCCGGCAAGGCACTGCTCCTCCAATCCTCACCCTGCAACATTTCTGCCATTAAAACTAGCAGGTCCATGTACACTAGTAGAAAAAGGGCCAATTGTCCCGGTTCATAAGGGCCATTTGTCTCGGTTTAGGAACTGGGACTAAAAGGTCGTTACTAATGCCCTTGACCTTTAGTCCCGGTTCTTACACAAACCGGGACAGATGGGGCCTCCACGTGGCCGGTGCGGCGAGCCCAGGCAGGAGGCCCTTTGGTCCTGGTTGGTGGCACCAACCGGGACCAATAGGCATCCACGCGTCAGCATTTCAGTTGCTGGGGTTTTTGTTTTTTTTTCTGAAAGGGGGGGGTTAGGGGTTTTGGGGGGGTTAATTGAGGTGTTTCATGTATTGTGTTAGCTAACTAATTAATAGAGAGAAGTGTCCTCTCTTATCTCCGTGCTTGGTCGATGCTATGTATTATACGTATAGAGAGGACTAGACAGGCTAGCTAGTAAGCAAATGAAGGAAACATAAGATCGACATGAACATATGCATAGAGAGAGAAGTTATATCGACCACCTCTCCTTCTCTGAGAGATTGGTCGAACAACAAGTTCTCGTATAACTATCCGATGCTACTGGCTACATATATACAAAATAATTATCTCTTACAATAGAATCTCCTAATTAAAAACCAACTGATTAGGCTCCACATGGTATTCTTCGTATTTAGCGATCACGTGGTCAAGAAAGAATGCCGCCAATTCCTCTTGAATTCCTCGCATACGATCTGGTGGTAGGAGTTCATCCCGCATCCGAAATATCTAATTTGAAGAAGGGGGTCAATACATATATAGGAATACATTAAACTGAACACAAATGATGGACATAAATTAAAATTGTGAATATTATTATTTACGCACTTCATATTGTTTGTCAGAGTAGCCCCGCTCACAGGTCATGTGGCGGATGGACTCACAAATGTAGTATCCACAGTAATTATTCCCTTCTTCCTGCCACAACCACTTTACAAGAAATAGAGGTCAATCAAACTGATAATTAGCAAGCATGATAAATGGTATTGATGAAACTAGCGCTTGAATCACTAGGATATGCGTGGAACATGCTACTATAGTACTTACTTTCGGGTGTCTAAATTGCGGCTTCTTCGGTAGTCCCGGAGTTTTTGAGGTGAATGACATGTTGTTGGAAGCGCTTCGTGGCGCTTCCATTGATGATGAACATCATACTCTAATGAGTATGGTGATTGAAAAGATCCAGTCCGCCAAGAGCGGACTAACCGAAGCCCGCGCTAGCCTTCTAACAGGCTTTGAGGTAATCGATAAAATTGTGGAAAAATGTCACAATATAGTGAAATTGCAACTATCCCTGGGTGCTTTTGGTAATTCCTAACAACATATAGCTCATTGAGATAATGATATTCCAAGATAAATATTTCAGGAAAGCTCAATGATCTGCATGGCATGGATGAGAAAAGTGGATCCCTCAAAATACTAAGGACAAAAGGATTGGCTCAAGCTCAAAGCTCAAGACTCTACATTTTCTATTTTAGTGATCCAATATCACATTGAGTCTATAGGAAAAGCCAATACTATCAAGGCGGCATGAGGTGTTGCTTAATGAGGTTCTTGCTCAAAATGCTTAGTGATATGCTCCAAAGCCCTCAACTACTTTGTCACATCCACGTTTGACCTAAACCAAGAGTCAAACTCGGCCCCACCGATTCTTTCTATCCGGCGCCACCGAGTTCAGATGTCATAGCCACTGCCACAAACCCTAGGCAAATCGGTCTCACCGATAGGGATCTCAGTCTCGCCGAGATGGGATTGTAATCTCTCTGTTTCCCTTCGTAATGTTTCGGTCTCACCGAGATGAGTGATCTGTCCCATCGAGATTGCAATGTAAACTCTCTGTTTCCCTCTCGTAACGTTTCGGTCCAACCGAGATGAGTGAACCGGTCCCATCGAGTTTGCCTGACCAACTCTCTGGTTAGCTTATTACCAAAATCGGTCTCACCGAGATTACGTTATGCCCTGACCTAACCATATCGGTCCTACCGAGTTGCATGTCGGTCCCACCAAAAACCCTAACGGTCACTTGATTGGCTAAATCGGTCTGACCGGGTTTCTCAATTCGGTCCCACCGAGATTGGAAAGTTGTGGGTAACGGTTAGATTTTGTGTGGATGCTATACCCCTCCACCCCCTCTTCATTCGTGGAGACAGCCATCAGAACATGCCTACACTTCCAACTTACATTTTCTGAGAGAGAACCACCTACACTTGTGTTGAGGTCAAGATATTCCATTCCTACCATATGAATCTTGATCTCTAGCTTTCCCCAAGTTGCTTTCCACTCAAATCTTCTTTCCACCAAATCGAAATCCTGTTAGAGAGAGTTGAGTGTTGGGGAGACTATCATTTGAAGCACAAGAGCAAGGAGTTCATCATCAACACACCATTTATTACTTCTTGGAGAGTGGTGTCTCCTAGATTGGCTAGGTGTCACTTGGGAGCTTCCGACAAGATTGTGGAGTTGAACCAAGGAGTTTGTACAGGCAAGGAGATCGCTACTTCGTGAAGATCTACCCCTAGTGAGGCAAGTCCTTCGTGGGCGACGACCATGGTGGGGTAGACAAGGTTGCTTCTTCGTGGACCCTTCGTGGGTGGAGACCTCTGTGGACTCACGCAGCTGTTACCCTACGTGGGTTGAAGACTCCATCAACGTGGATGTACGATAGCACCACCTATCGAAAGCACGGCTCAAAAATCTCCCTGTCTCCAATTGCGTTTGCCTCCTCAAACTCCTCCCCTTTACCTTCATATGCAATTGTGTTACATTCCGCTGCATACTGTAGAATTGCATGTGTAGGTTG
>NC_041385.1:861052587-861072216 GCF_002162155.2 Triticum dicoccoides | reverse complement strand
TACATACTTTCGATCCTACAAGTGGTATCAGAGCTTTGGTCTCCATTTGCTTTGATTTCCATAGCTTTTGGTAGTCATAGCCTTGGTTTCACAACCTAGGAGAGTATGGCGTCTAGCAAGGGAATTATCACCGTAGAGGTCCTTACTTTGATGGTACTAATTTTGCTAGTTGGAAGCATAAGATGAAAATGCATATTCTTGGACATAACCCTACCGTATGGGCTATTGTGTGTATTGGCTTGCAAGGTGAATGCTTTGATGGGAGAGAACCGAACCGTGAAGCTAGCGCGGAAGAGTTGAAGATGCTGCAATACAACGCTCGAGCTTGTGATATCCTCTTCAATGGATTGTGCCCCTAAGAATTCCACAAAATCAGCCGTCTTGAGAATGCAAAGGAAATTTGAGACACTTTGATTGACATGCACGAAGTTACCGACTCCGTCAAGGAATCCAAATTGGATGTGCTTCAAAGTCAACTTGACAAGTTCAAGATGAAGGATGGTGAAGGCGTTGCTGAAATGTACTCTAGGCTTGCTCTCATCACAAATGAGATTGCCGGCTTAGGAAGTGAAGAGATGACCGACAAATTCATCATCGGGAAGATCCTAAGAGCCTTGGATGGAAAATATGATACCGTGTGCACATTGATTTAGTTATGCCCAATTACAAGAATCTCAAGCCAACGGAGGTCATTGGAAGAATTGTTGCTCATGAGATGTCACTCAAGGATAAGGAAGAGCTCCATAACAAGTCAAGTGGTGCTTACAAAGCCTCATGTGAAGCTCCCACATCATCAAGTGAGAAACAAACCTTCAATGAAGAATTAAGCCTAATGGTGAAGAACTTCAACAAGTTCTACAAGAGTAGAAGCAAGGAAAGAAGTTCCAAGTCAAGGTCCTACAATGAGAAAAGATCTTCGAGTCAAGAGTGTAATTGCTACAATTGTGGAAGACCCGGACACTATTCCAATGAGTGTACGGTTCCCTACAAAACAAGAGAAGAATCACCACCAAGAGATAGAACAAGTAGAGATGATCGTTATGAACGAAGAACATCCCGGAGAAGCAAGGATTTAGAAAGGAATGAAAAATCATCAAAGAGCTACACAAAACGAAGACATCAAGCTCATGTTGGTGAATGGGTATCCGGCTCTGACTCCGACCATCACTCCGAGAGAAGTTATCACTCCGACTCAGAACATACTCAAGATGAAGGTGTTGCCGGTCTTGCGCTTGTGTTAACCAACTCCTAAGACATATTTGATTCACCAAATGAAGGACTTGGAAGATGCTTCATGGCTAAAGGCCCAAAGGTATTACACCCCGAGTATGTTAATTTCAATAGTGATGAAGATGACTTGCTAGGTGATGATGATTTACTTGTTGACAATTCTAGTGATGAATACTATGATGAAACATCAAATAATCATGCTAATCAAGATAAAATGAATGACAATGATAAGGAGAAGATTGAGCTTCTAACTAAAGAACTAAACACTCTTAAGTTAGCTCATGAAACTATCTTAGGAGATCATCCAGAACTTTTATGGACTCATGATAAATTACGTTTTGAAAAGCTCAACCTTGATCAAGAACATGAGTTTTTAAAGGCTATCAATGATGATCTTCGCAAGAAAAGTTCTTCTTACATTGCCAAGTGTTTACTCTTATCTACTTACATGCCTCAAGTTAAGTCTAGTAACAAGTAAAAGAAAGATTCTTCCTCTAGTAGTAACAACAATCGTCATGCTAAATCCAATGTTGTTGCTTCTAGTAGTTCTCTTGATTCCACTAACGATTCTCTTAGCCAAGTTACACTTGAGCAAGAAAACAACTTATTGAAGGGAATTGTAGATAAAGGTGTTTACAAAAGCCTTGCCGGAAGTAAGCAATTCGAGGAAATTGTACGCAAGCAAGGAAGGCAACGGAAGAACCAAGGTGTTGGTTTTGAACGTAAGTTCAATGCCAATCGAGTTGAGTAGGAAGATGATCAATACCCCAAGATGAAGTTTGTTCCTCAACAAGAGAAGTATGATCCTACTTCTTTCAAAGGGACACAAGCTCAAGATGATCTTCCACCACAAGACCACAAGCAGAAAGGCAAGGACAAGCTTCAAGAGGAGATTGATGCATTTGAAGAAGCTCTTAAGGCCCTGGCCAAGTGGGTTCTCAAGACTACATCAAGTTCTACTTCATCAAGTACGACTACAACTCCAAGGATTCCCATCAAGATGGTGTGGATCCCGAAGAAGAAGAACTAGAGAGTTCTTGAGGGTGACTCCGCCAACATACTTCACTCTTATCATTTTGGCAAGAACAAGTGCAATCAACTTCCACATCTTGCATTAGTTCATGGAGTCACAAACCCTCTTGTTGGTAAGACAAGGGACAAGGTAACCCAATGCTTTCATAGACATCATCTTGTGTGTGTGCAGCACTCTATGTCTATGGATATTCTTGTCTGTTCCTTGTGGGACTAACCCGTGTAGGTATTGAAAGTGCAACTCACACCAAAGGATTGCTCCAAATGATCTACATCAACATAGAGCATCCACATATTCAACATCTACATGAAGTCATCATCGAAAAAACCCAAGGTTAGTTCATCCCTCTTAGGGGGGATCTCACATCTAGGGGGAGCATTACTCTAAGAATTGAGCTAAAGTAACTCTAATGCTGTGAACACAACAATGCATTATGTAAAAGTGGCAACCCCACTTGAGCTTAAACGATGAGTATGACCTATGATCAAATGTTCTCATTTGACTCCTAAGTCAATATACTCATATATAGATGACCTTGTCATCGCCAATTGCTTGATAGATGCTAGAATTGGTTGTGCATGCTTTGTCACATATTTGATCTGCCATTTTATTGTGTGAGCATGTCGTTTGCATATTTCACTCATTCGAGGACATCCACTTGTTGTTTTGCTTGTTTGGCTTCTTTTCTTTTGCCAAGTGGATGGACAAGAATGCCTAAGAATCTTCTCTAGCTATCTATGCTATTCTTCTCTCAAACTCTATTCATGCTATATCACAAAGTTTGATCAAGTCAGATTCGAACCACTCTGTGTGAGGAGCACTTGGAGTCCCCGATTCGTCATAGACTTAAAACTTCCAAAACCTCTTTGTGCGTTTTGCTCTGACTGACCCATCCATTTCGGTCATACCGAGATCACTAAGTTGATCTAGGTTTTCAATCTCGGTGCAACCGATTTGAACTTTTCGGTCACACCGAGTTGCAGCAACTGCTTGTAGTTTTGCATCTCGGTGCCACCGAGTTGTTCCACTCGGTCAAACCGATAGGGTCAGGCTATATATCCCTGGGCTAAAATTTTGGAAATTTTTCTGAACCTCTTCGCCCGCGCACAGCCTGCTCTGCCTGCTCGGGTCTCCGGATCGTCCTCCTCGTCGCCAGCTGCCTCCCGCCGCTGGTCTCTGCCGCCGTCAACGGGATTCGTCACCGCCGTTGCCGCCGTAGCAAGTCCATCGCCGCATTAGGGTATGGACTTGATCTTTGTGCTATTATCACTCCGATTCCTAGCAAATTGCGTTTCCATGTATCTTGCCACGATTGAGATCATCCTATCCAGAAAAATCACTCTGTAGATTAGTTTTGGATTGAAAATTTAGGGTTAGGTTTCCGCCAAACTCATCTCGGACCGACCGAGTTGTAGAAATCGGTCCCACCGATTTTGCTCAGGCCAGTGCACATGTGATTCTCGATCTGACCGAGAATTGCAAATCAGTGTGACCGAGATCAGGACTTTGTGAAACCCTAGCAGTCTTGGTGCCACCGAACTGTGACTCGGTCTAACCGAGTTCACTAGTTTAGGTTCCAAAAGCTGCTTCGGTATCACCGAGTTTACAAATCGGTACATCCGAAATTCTTTTTCTGGAAAACTAAAACTAAGTTTTGGACTCATTTTTTTGCAAAACTCTGTGATTTGTGATGCTCATCCCCTCTACCTCATCTATATCTATTCACAGGGTCTCCTGTTAGAGTTTGCAACATGTCAGATCAGAGTGACAGTCAGAATAGAGCTGAGGAGCAAGTTAAAATGAGTGAGGGCACTAGTCCCTCTAGCATCTAAGATGAGGGTAGCAGGAGCTCACCCAGCAACTTGCCAAAGGCAGCCACAAGGGCCAGAAAGAAGAAGACCTCAGACTCTGAAGATAAGGACTATGTGGCAATTGATGATGAGGCCACATCAAAGAAGAAGGTGCTGAAGAAGGAATATGACACAACTGCTTCCATTAAGCCTGGTATGAAGACCAAAGCATCTACAAGAAGGACTCCTATGTCAAAGGCCAGAGCATCCACTCAAGAGACTTTGGGATCTGAACCCAAAGAACCGGTTGTGGCTGAAAAGAAAAGGAAAGAAAGAGCCAAGAAGACAATGGCCAGAGTTGTTGGAAAACCCTCTATGATGGATGAAGAAGAAGAGGTTGCTGCACCAGCACCTAAAGCTCAAAAGCTAATGGGAGATGCTATAAGATCAGGGGCTGCTCCATCTAAGCCCAAAGATGCTCCCAAAGCAGCTCCAAAACCCAAGTCTGCACCCAAGAGGAACACTAGGAGTATTCCCGCTGCAGAAAAGAACAAGGCCCCAGTGCCTGAAGCTGCTGAAGAAGAAGATGAAGACTCACTAGTCTTGAGAAAGTTGAAACCCAAGATCCCAGTTCATAATGATGCTCATCCAGTAGCTGAAGACATGAAGCTCATAAAGGATGCAACACTTAGATAGTGGAGACTGACTGACCCCTATGCTGTCAGGAGAAGAACTGATGTGGACTACCGGTTCCATACTAAGGAACATCAGGATTTCTATGAGACAGTGCTGCTTGACAAGAAGCTCATAGTCTGTGATATGAGATGGGTGGACTGGGAGTACATCAGGAAAAATGAAGAGCATTATCCAGGAGTTTATGACAGCTTCAATGCTTGTGGAGTAGATGACTTTATTGGGCATAAGCTCACAAAGTGGAATGATGAGCTCATTATGCAGTTCTACTCCACAACTCATTTCTACCCAGATGGGAGAATAGTCTGGATGTCTGAGGGTACAAGGTGCCAATCAACAGTTGAAGAATGGTCTGAATTGATCAACGCTCCAAAGGAAAATGAGGATGACTTGGATGTCTATGCCAAGAAGAAGAAAGATCACAACTCCATGGCTCACATGTACAGAGAGATCCCACATGATGCACTTGAGACACATAAGTTTGGATCAGTACATTACCTGTTGTCAGGATTTCCTACTATCAACTGGATCCTAAGGCATACTCTGTTGCCCAAGTCAGGTGATCACAAGATGATCAGAGGCCATGCAATCAACCTGCTTCATATATTTGATGTGCCTCAGAAGTTCAAAGTCATGAGCCTGATTGTGGAAACAATCAAAAGGACTGCTGCTGATCAGAAGAGGAGTTGTGGGTATGCCCCACAGATTCAGGAGCTTATAAACTCCAAGATGGGCACTGGACATATCTCTTGGACAAGGAACACCGACCCATCTACCCTGACTTTGAGGACAACACTATTGTGATGGATGAGAATGAACCCTCATCTGTGCAAGCACAAGAGAAGAATGAGATGGCAAGGACAGAGAAGGCTACAAAGATGCCAATTGTTGATGAGGCATCTCAGTATTTCCTGAAGAGCAAGTAAGATCAGCTTGGCTACTTGATTGCCTCCACTCTGAGGATTGAGAAGGGCTTGGCCACCCTGACTCAAAACCATAAGAGCTTGGAGAGAATCATAGAGCGGAAGTTCTATGATCTTGATGTGAAGGTCACAGAGATTCAGTCAGTTGTTGAGCAACTTCAGGAGGAAGTGGAGGAGAAGAAGGGCAAGTCTACCACAGATACATTTGCTAGAGTGCCCAGAGGACAGAGATCTGCTGTAGTGCCACCAAGATGTATGTGACATGGAAGAGTAACCCATGATCCTAACTCATTGTGCATTTGCAGTCCAAAGAAAATCTTAAACAATGCACAAATTTAGGGGGAGCTCTTGCTTTTCACGTACTTCTCAAAGCAATTTTCAATCTTATTATCATTTGTCGAAGCTTTGATCTGTATGTTGTCATCAATTACCAAAAAGGGGGAGATTGAAAGTGAACCTATCCCTGGGTGGTTTGGGTAATTCCTAACAACATATAGCTCATTGAGCTAATGCTATTCCAAGATAAATATTTCAGGAAAGCTGAATGATTGGCATAGCATGGATGAGAAAAGTGGATCCCTCAAAATACTAAGGACAAAAGGATTGGGTCAAGCTCAAATCTTAAGACTCTACATTTTCTATTTTTGTGATCCAAGATCACATTGAGTCTATTGGAAAAGCCAATACTATCAAGGAGGGATGAGGTGTTGCTTAATGAGGTTCTTGCTCAAAATGCTTAGTGATATGCTCCAAAGCCCTCAACTACTTTCTCACATCCACGTTTGACCTAAACGAAAAGTCAAACTCGGCCCCACCGACTATTTCTATCCGGCGCCACCGAGTTCAAATGTCATAACCACTGCCACAAACCCTAGGCAAATCAGTCTCACCGATAGGGATCTCGATCTCACCGAGATGGGATTGTAATCTCTCTATTTCCCTTCGTAACGTTTCAGTCTCACCGAGATGAGCGATAGGTCCCACCGAGATTGCAATGTAAACTCTCTGTTTCCCTTTCGTAACGTTTCGGTCCAACAGAGATGAGCGAACCGGTCCCACCGAGTTTGCTTGACCAACTCTCTGGTTAGCTTATTACCAAAATTGGTCTCACCGAGATTACGTTATGCCCTAACCCTAATCATATCGGTCCTACCGAGTTGCATGTAGGTCACACCAAAAACCCTAACGGTCACTTGATTTGCTAAATCGGTCCGACCAAGTTTCTCAATTCGGTCCCACCGAGATTGGTAAGTTGTGTGTAACGGTTAGATTTTGTGTGGAGGCTATATATACCCCTCCACCCCCTCTTCATTCGTGGAGAGAGCCATCAGAACATGTCTACACTTCCAACTTACATTTTCTGAGAGAGAACCACATACACTTGTGTTGAGGTCGAGATATTCCATTCCTACCATATGAATCCTGATCTCTAGCCTACCCCAAGTTGCTTTCCACTCAAATCTTCTTTCCACAAAATCCAAATCCTGTGAGAGAGAGTTGAGTGTTGGGGAGACTATCATTTGAAGCACAAGAGCAAGGATTTCATCATCAACACACCATATGTTACTTCTTGGAGAGTGGTGTCTCCTAGATTGGCTAGGTGTCACTTGGGAGCCTTCGACAAGATTGTGGAGTTGAACCAAGGAGTTTGTATGGGCAAGGAGATCGCCTACTTCGTGAAGATCTACCCCTAGTGAGGGAAGTCCTTCGTGGGCGATGGCCATGGTGGGATAGACAAGGTTGCTTCTTCGTGGACCCTTCGTGGGTGGAGCCCCCCGTGGACTCCCGTAGCCGTTACCCTTCGTGGGTTGAAGTCTCCATCAATGTGGATGTACGATAGCACCACCTATCAGAACCACGGCTCAAAAATCTCCGTGTCTCCAATTGCGTTTGCCTCCTCAAACTCCTCCCCTTTACCTTCATATGCAATTGTGTTACATTCCACTGCTATACTCTAATATTGCATGTCTAGGTTGATTGCTTGACTTGTGCTAAGTTGCTAAAATCTGCCAAGAATTAAAATTGGGAAAAGGCAAAGTTTTTATTTGGTTAAGTAGTCTCATCACCCCCCCCCCCCTCTAGACATACTTTCGATCCTACATATAGATAGTAGCCCGTGATGATCTGTTAGGTGTTCGGAAGGAAAAGCCGAACAAAGGATCAAATAATAGTTACAGGAGTTTAACAAAAGATGTCTTATGTGAATAAGCAGGCGTCGCTGCTAGCCGCTGCCGCTGGTACTTCTCTGGACTAAAGCAGAGCCTGGAGCGGACTGAGGAAGAACTCGGCCTTGTGAAGAGGCAGCTGAAGGAGAGCCAAGGTATATAGTACCCTGCTTTTATACTTATGAATAATAATTGGTTCATGCTAATGAAACCATTATGAACTGTTGTAGGGGCCACGACCGAGGTGGCGACCCTGAAGAAGGCATTAGCCGAGGCCGAAGACAAAGCGGTCAAGGAACACGCTATGTCCGAGAAGCATGAGGCCCGGGTCAGCGAGGTGCAGCAAGAGCTCCAGGATGCCGTCAAGATGTACGAATCCTTGGAGCGTGACTCGAAGACTAAAGAGTCCGAGCTTACCAAGGCCCTCTAGAGCATGCAAGACACCAGAGACGAAGCCCAGAGAGCCCTACAGGAAGTCTAGGCGGCCCAAAAGATTGCGGCGGGTAAGGCTGTTCTTATGCAAAGCAAGCATGTGAAGGAAACATTATTTTTACTTACCCGAATTCGGAGTTCCCTAGGAGCGTTTGCGGATCTGCTGCCCAGCGTATCAGATGCCGCGGAGTTCTACCGAGCCAAAGAAGGGAGCTTGACGGAGAAGTTGTTCTGGTCTCAGTACCTTGGGCCGGAGCATCCGAGGCCCTTAAGCGATTAGCTGAAACAGCTAGTCGAACTGCACAAGGCAGCTGAACTGGCCATGAAGGACCTTATAGTTCGGTTGTGGCCTGCCGAGCCCCTGCCTAACAGTTACTTCGGGCTCGTGAAGCGGATTGTATGTGCCTGCCCGCGACTTTACATCATAAAGCGGTCGGTGTGCATTGAGGGTGCGCGGATGGCGTTTTCCCATGCGAAGATGCATTGGGCGAAGATGAATGCCAAGGTGCTGATGACCGAGGGACCGCCAGAGGGCAAGGAGCACTGTCCTCCCGAAATGTATTATGACAGTGTCCTATAGGGAGCCCGCCTTGTGGCAGAGCAATGTGCGAAGGATGTAATCTTTGAATGAATACATTTATCCTATCCTGCTACACAATATGTATTGCTTATTTATTTAAAATTCTCTCTCATGTGCGGCTGTTTATGAAATTTTGAGAGTTGGCCAGTCGTCAGCTTCTGCCCCCATGTAACTAGTACAGGGGTGTTCGGGATGAATCTCAAAACTCTTTATCCAAGTCTTTTGGTCCTTTAAGGAGGTGTTTAGCGCAGCGAACAAGGTAATCGGACAATACGGCTTTATAACTCTCACTTAGCCATAGGAGCTCTATAATTTTAAATTGCGGCGAAGCCCCTAATATTCGGAAGGCCGAACTTGGGGCGCTATACACGCTTAAATCGGGCGAAAACCGATTCCTCGCCTGAAGCAGAAAAAATATTTAAGGATTTTGAGACCTCTCAAACAGCGACCAGCTATCGCCGCATTATGACATTCAGTTTTCGGCTTTCTCTACTAACGTGCTCGTCCGGAAGAACCGGGACACAATCGCAGTAGTTCTCCCTGTGCTGCCTTAGCCGATATAGCAGGACATTAGGTGGCAAAACATGGGAGCCGGGCAAACCCAACATTTGACCAAAGACATGATTCAGAGCCAATGCATATAATGCTATAAGTTCGGGGTGCCAAACTATACTATGAAGTGTTCGGACTTTCTTGCCGTGTTATGGGTACATTGAAGCCCCTCGCGAATTAAAGCGTACCAGATTGTACGAATGCAGTAAATACAGAAACAAGAAAAAAGATGAATAAAGAGTAAAATACATCCAGTTAATTTTCATTGTAATTTGAATGATATGTCAAAGCGTATTTGTACCCTTCGTGCGAGAATTGAACAAGGCTATGTAACATGCCATTATCAAGAGCGGGCTGCGTGTGGGAATGTGAACAGGAATAATGAGCGTTAGTAGAGACCACCTGGGAATTCCCTTGTATGTCAAAGCCCCTGGCTTCTCTTGGTGTATTCTTCCGTGATGGGTTCGATGATCAGGTTATCGGAAAAAGTATCAAGAAGAGAGAACCTGAAAGGATAAGAAATAGTGAGGGTATGCGGATCCGAGAGCGGTTGAGCCGTGATACGTCTCCAACGTAACTATAATTTATGAAGCATTCATGCTATTTTATTATCTATTTTGGATGATTACGGGCTTTAAAATACACTTTTATATTACTTTTGTACTAATTTACTAACCGGAGGCCCAACCCATATTGTTGTTTTCTTGCCTATTTCAGTGTTTCGAAGAAAAGGAATATCAAACGGAGTCCAAACGGAATGAAACCTTCGGGAGCGTGATTTTTGGGAAGAATATGATCCGGGAGACTTGGAGTTCACGTCAGAAGAGCCTCGAGGAGGCCAGGAGATAGGAGGGCGCCCCCCTACTGGGCGCACCCCCTGTCTCATGGGCCCCTTGAGCACCCCCCGACTGACTTCCTTCACCTATATAATCCCATATACCCTAAAAACATCGACGAAGAAGATAGATCGGGAGTTTCGCCGCCGCAAGCCTTTGTAGCCACCAAAAACCTCTCGGGAGCCCATTCCGGCACCCTGCCGGAGGGGGAACCCATCACCGGTGGCCATCTTCATCATCCCGGCGCTATCCACGACGAGGAGGGAGTAGTTCACCCTCGGGGCTGAGGGTATGTACCAGTAGCTATGTGTTTGATCTCTCTCTCTCTCTCTCTCTCTCTCTCGTGTTCTCTCTATGGCACGATCTTGATGTATCGCGAGCTTTGCTATTATAGTTCAATCTTATGATGTTTCTCCCCCCTCTACTCTCTTGTGATGAATTGAGTTTTCCTCTTGAAGTTATCTCATAGGATTGAGTCTTTAATGATTTGAGAACACTTGATGTATGTCTTGCCGTGCTTGTCTGTGGTGACAATGGGATATTCGCGTGATCTACTTGATGTATGTTTTGGTGATCAACTTGCGGGTTCTATGAACCTATCCATAGGGGTTGACACATGTTTTCGTCTTGACTCTCCGGTAGAAACTTTGGGGCCCTCTTTGAAGTAGTTTGTGTTGGTTGAATAGATGAATCTGAGATTGTGTGATGCATATCGTATAATCATGCCCATGGACACTTGAGGTGAAAATGGAGTATCTAGGTGACATTAGGGTTTTGGTTGATTTGTGTCTTAAGGTGTTATTCTAGTACGAACTCTTGAATAGATTGATCCGAAAGAATAACTTTGAGGTGGTTTCGTACCCTACCATAATCTCTTCATTTGTTCTCCGGTATTAGGGGCTTTGGAGTGACTCTTTGTTGCATGTTGAGGGATTGTTATATGATCTATCTATGTTATTATTGTTGAGAGAACTTGCACAAGTGAAAGTATGAACCTTAGGCCTTGTTTCCTACCATTGCAATACCGTTTCATTAGTTACCTTGCTGTTTTTATAATTTCAGATTACAAATACTTATATCTACCATCCATATCGCACTTGTATCACCATCTCTTCGCCAAACTAGTGCACATATACAATTTACCATTGTATTGGGTGTGTTGGGGACACAAGAGACTATTTGTTATTTGGTTGCAGGGTTGTTTGAGAGAGACTATCTTCATCCCACGCCTCCCACGGATTGATAAACCTTACGTCATCCACTTGAGGGAAATTTGCTACTGTCCTACAAACTTCTGCACTTGGAGGCCCAACAACGTCTACAAGAAGAAGGTTGTGTAGTAGATATCAAGCCGCAGTGTGGATTACCGTGTAGTTGTGCCTCCGTCTGTGTCCACGGTATTTTAAGTGTGTAGTTATGTACGCGCGACATGAATTGTACCACTTGATTGGGACTAGAACGAAGGCCGAATTGCTAGGTGAGCTCTGTGCGAGCCAGACGGTTCTGCTGCAGAGCAGTTCAGACTCGTTTAAGATTGTCTGGGGGCCTGATTGCCGGATTGAGGTTCTGCCTAAGAAGGCTTCTGCTACCAGTGCCGCGGTGTGCTCCTCCATACGGAGGGAGCGCTCCGTATTCCCATTCACTATTATGACGCCACGAGGTCCGGGCAATTTGAGCTTGAGGTAGGCATAGTGTGGTACCGCATTGAATCGTGCAAATGCGGTTCGTCCGAGCAGTGCATGGTAACCACTGTGGAAGGGGAAGATGTCGAAGATCAACTCCTCGCTTTGGAAATTATCCGGTGAACCGAAGACCATTTCCAGCATGATTGAGCCTGTGCAACAGGCCTCTACGCCTGGTATGACACCTTTACAGGTGGTTTTGGTGCATTTGATCCTTGAGGGATCGATGCCCATTTTACGTATTGTATCTTGATACAGCAGGTTCAGGCTGCTGCAACCGTCCATGAGGACTCGTGTGAGGTGGATCCATCGATAATGGGGTCAAGGACCAGTGCAGTTAAACCGCCATGGTGAATACTGGTCTGATGGTCTCTGCGGTCGAAGGTAATCGGACAGGAAGACCATGGATTGGATTTTGGGGCGACCGGCTCCATCGCATAGATGTCCCTTAGTGCACTCTTCCGCTCCCGCTTGTGTATATGGGTCGCGTATATCATATTCACCGTTTTGACTTGCGGAGGGAATTTGTTCTGTCCCCCTGTGTTCGGTGGCCGGGGCTCATCATCGTCAACGCTTGGCAACCCTTTTTCCTTGTTTTTGGCATTTAACTTGCCAGCCTGTTTGAACACCCAACACTCGCTGCTGGTGTGGTTGGCTGGTTTATCGAGGGTGCCATGGATTTGACATGGACGATCGAGGATGCAGTCCAAACTGGACGGACCCGGATTGTTTCTTTTAAATGGCTTCTTCCGCTGACCAGACATGGAGCCATTGAATGCGGCATTTATGGCCGTATCATCGTCGTTATTGCCCTTATTTTGATGCTTGAATCTGTTGCATTGGGGTTTGCCGTTTCTATCTCTGGCGTCTGAAGCGCCAGGCTTTCCTGATGTGCTGCTGCTACGGGCTAACCAGCTATCCTCGCCCGTGCAAAAGTGGGTCATAAGTGTCGTAAGGGCCGCCATGGATTTAGGCTTCTCTTGGCCGAGGTGTTGGGCTAGCCACTCGTCGCGGATGTTATGCTTAAAGGCCGCTAGGGCTTCGGCATCCGGACAGTCGACGATTTGGTTCTTTTTAGTTAAGAACCGAGTCCAGAACTTCCTGGCTGACTCTCCAGGCTGTTGAGTTATATGACTTAAGTCATCAGCGTCCGGTGGTCGTACATAAGTGCCCTGAAGGTTGTCAAGAAATGCGCCTTCTAGGTTCTCCCAACTGCTAATGGATTTTTTTGGCAGACTGTTCAACCAGTGTCAAGTTGGTCCCTTGAGTTTTAGTGGGAGGTACTTGATGGCATGAAGATCATCAATGCGGGCCATGTGAATATGGAGAAGGAAGTCTTCAATCCATATTGCAGGATCTTTTGTCCCATCATAGGATTCGATGTTTACGGGTTTAAACCCTTCGGGGAACTCATGTTCCATCACTTTATCAGTGAAGCACAGGGGGTGTGCGGCGCCTCTATGTCGGGCTACGTCGTGACACAGTTCAGATGGATCTGGTCTGTGGTATTCGGCCCGGGTGGATTTGTATGTGATGTATCCGGCACGACGGTTATTGTCGCGTGTTGTGGCGTGCCCCCACGAACCGTAGATCGATCTTGGCTGCTCTGCTTTGTCTTCCAATTCGTACCGCATGACATGTGTGTATCCCCGAGCCTTTGTGTTTCTATTTGTTTGGCGATGAGGCACGGGCTGGTGTTCGGACTGATATGCCGCTTTGTCCCGGCCAAGTGGTGGTCGGTCAGCCGCATCATGCGCTGGTAGTCTGGGCTCTAGCGCCTCGTCCTTGAATTGAGGTAGCAACCTGCGCCTGGGGTAACTTTTGATTGAGCGCTCGAGTCCGTATTCCTCGGCTGCCAGGACCTCGGTCCATCTATCAGCTAGCAGGTCTTGATCAGCTTGAAGTTGCTGTTGCTTCTTCTTCAGGCTCTTCGCAGTGGCTATAAGCCGGCGCTTGAAGCGTTCTTGCTCACCGGGATCCTCAGGCACGGTAAAATCGTTGTAGCCGAGGCTCACCTCATCCTCAGAGCGGGGCATATAATTGTCGTCCTTCGAGTCTTCGTTTGTGGAATGTTCATCAGGGCTGGCTTGCCCGTCCTCCCATCCGGCCTGTTCGAAACCTGGCTGGGCAGGGTCGTCCTCGTTATCTTCGGCATCGTCCGGAGTGCTATTGCCTCCTGTGTCGGTATTGCTGTTTTTACCATGGCGTGGCTTAGAGCAACGCCGCTGACGTCGGCGCTTCGGCTGCTTCTCGGTAGGTTTATCCTCACCCGAATCCTTTTTGTCCTCGCCATTGTCTTCTTTGGGGGTATCCACCATGTAAATGTCATATGATGAGATGGTTGTCCAGCGCCCTGTGGACGGTGGTTCTTCTTGTCCCGCATCGTCGTCCATACCTTTGATGTCTTTGGATTCTAAGTCAAGCATGTCGGTTAAGTCGTCGACAGTGGCTATCAAGTGGGTGGTGGGTGGGCAACAAAATTCTTCGTCGTCCGCGTCCCACTCAAGCCAAACATAGTTCGGCCAAAAATCTCCTACAGGGAGAGGGATTTTAAAGAATTTCAACACATCGTCGAAGGGCGAGTGTTGAAAGATGTCCGCGGAGGTAAAATCCAAGATCGGCGCCCAATTAGATTCTACGGGCGCGGACACACGCGGTTTGGAACCTATATTCGAAGAAGAGTCCGAAGGTCCGATGGCACAGACCCCGCTAGAGGTTGGATCTATGTTCGGCTCCAACGCCGTAGAATGTGCGGCCTCCGCGGTGGGGTCCAGCCCCCCATCCACGGATGGCGTGATCTGTCCTGGATTTAGGGCCAGGATAGTCACAGGTGTCGTCTCCTGAGCATAGTCCGATTACAGATCTAAGTCATGTTCATCGTGGCTACAGGGAGCGGCTGCCATAGGTTCGAATCTGTGGAAGATCAAGTCTCCGCGGATGTCGGCGATGTAGTTCAAACTTCCAAACCTGGCCCGATGGCCAGGGGCGTAGCTATCGATCTGCTCCAGATGGCCACGCAAGTTGGCCCGCAGTGCGAAGCCGCCGAATGCGAAGATCTGTCCGGGAAGGAAAGTCTCACCCTAAACCCCGTTGTTGTAGACGATTGAAGGGCCATCAAGCCTTATCGCGACGACATAGTGGAACTCTCAATGAAAGCACCAATGTCGGTGTCAAAACTAGCGGATCTCGGGTAGGTGGTCCTGAACTGTGCGTCTAAGGCTAATGGTAACAAGAGGCAGGGGATACGATGTTCACCCAGGTTCGGGCCCTCTCTCTGGAGGTAATACCCTACTTCCTGCTTGATTGATCTTGATGTATGAGTATTACAAGAGTTGATCTACCACGAGATCAAGGAGGCTAACCCTAGAAGCTAGCCTATGATTATGATTGTCCTTGTCCTACGGACTAAACCCTCTGGTTTATATAGACACCGGAGGGGGCTAGGGTACACAGAGTTGGTTACCGAGAAGGAAATCTACATATATTAATCGCCAAGCTTGCCTCCCACGCAAAGGAGAGTCCCATCCAGACACGGGACAAAGTCTTCTATCTTGTATCTTCATAGTCCAACAGTCCGGCTAAAGCATATAGTCCGGCTGTCCGAGGACCCTTAATCCAGGACTCCCTCAGACATACTGCAGCGACAATTTCTCGCTTTAAGCTAGGGTGTTGTTTGCTCCGATGCCCCTATGTCTCTCTTTAAGTGAGACTTGTGGAAACCCTCGCATCAGGGCATTTATATATGGGCCGGCCAAAGTGCGTTGGAGGACACATCCTCATTTATTCCTGTTTTTCACATTTTTTGTTTTTGCTTTTTCAATTCCTTCTTCTACTTTTGTTTAAACTTCCAAAAACTATAAACATATTTATTATAAAAAATTCCTTACATAATTTGTTGAAAAATGTTAACCATACATTCTAAACTGTTAAATGTGTATAGAAAAAAATGTTGGCCATGTACAAGAAACATGTTGAACAAGCATTTGCAAAATTGGTGAATGTGTATGAAAACATTTGTTGATCTTGAGTTAAAAACATGAAAAAATATTTTGATCATCTATATAAAAAATTGAAACAAGCATTATGAGAACAAATTTGAATAAGTATTTGAAATTTGAATCGATCATTTGATAAATGTTAAATGTGTAAAGAAAAATGTTCACCATGCATTGAAAAAATGATGAAAATATTTGACCATGTACATAAAAATTGATCATGCATGCTCATCCTCAAGGACACCATCACACTTCCTAGCGCTCTCCCCTGCGTGGTGGCCAGGAGAAGAGGAGGTGCTCGACCTCGACCCTGGTGAGGTTCATCTGCTACCGTGGATCTCGAGGACTATGACATGACGATGAGCACGTCGAGTGCGCCGTAGATCCCAGGAGGGATGGAGTGTTTTTAGGGAGATTCGTTTCAGGGCTGGAGGAGTTTTTAGCAAAAGTATCCCTTACAATCGTCGCCAAATGAGAAAACCCATCAACTAGTGTTTTTTTTTTGCAAAATATTAAACTGAGAGTCATTCTGCCAAGATATTATAAACCGGTGTTTTATGCAAATCAATGTGTCAAGGTGGTGCTTTTCTACAATTCACTGTTGCACCAATCATAAATAGCAACCACAATCTACACACGGAAAAAGCAACCACGAACGTTTAATCAAGGACCAAAGTAGAAAAATATATATCACTCAACATGAGTGCTCTCATCTCCAATCAACAACACTAATCAATGAGCACGATTATCATGCTAGCGATTATTCATTCCTAGACGAACTATGGTCTGAAGATCCTTCCAACTCCTATATCTCCTGACCTACAGAAGATGAGAAGACGACACCGTAGCTCTCACCACGGCCACCTCGGTGCAGAAGTCCGGTAGCATGATCAGTGCGGCGATCCCATTAGGCATGCGCATGTATTCCCAAGCCAGCACATAGCTTAGAGCCCGTCCAACAGGCACCGTCACTGCCTTCCCTACTTGCATGTACCAGTTGTTCATCATTAGAATGATTCGGAAGGCAGAGCTGATTTTTGGTCTCAGTTTCGATCCATATATGCACAGCCATATGAACAAATAGTTCATATATACCTCTCCTTGATGGGGCAATGCATGCGATGGTAGTCAAGGAATCCTTGCAGCCTCGCGTTTTCCCTCACTGTCAGAACCCTCTCCTGCCCCGTCTGTTGTATGGCCTGGGGGACATATGACATCAAACCAACAATACATCACATACTTAGAAGCCACAAAGAATTGGAAAGATCAAAACAAGAGAGATGTGGATTTTGAAAAAGCTGACCTAGTTCTGGTGCTGTGCTCTGGTCACCAATATTGACACCGTCTCATCTGACCATAACGGTCGAAAAGGCCTATTCATTTAAGCATCATCATATAATATGACATAAAGAAGTAAGTCATCGATGATGACATGGCACAGGTTTAGACAGGAAAAGCTCGAGATGATGTAACTAAGATCTACATCAATGAGTATCCATTGATGTATTTTAGCATGTACAAAGGTGTTCAAATGTATATGTGGATTTTCTAGTCCTTTCCATCAGTCTGAACTGATGTAAATGTCTAGGGAATCCACATATACACTTCAACACCCCCTCTCATGTATGACACGGAAAGTCATCACGTGGATAGACTGAGGTATGGCTCAAGAGCCCTATACGTGGACAAAGGGGGTCGACAACAATTTTTGGATAAATTGCCAAAGCCAAAAGTTGAACTCAAGACCTTGGGCTCTGATACCATGTTAAGCTTCATGCAATTGACAACACAATCACTAGTCTGAACTAAAGAAATGGCTAGGGAACCCACATATGCACTTCAACAAAAAGGTACCTTGTAATGTAGAAAAACAATCGAGCTCTTCAGCAATTGTAACATGGAAGCAAGATTATGGAAGAAAGTAGGTAGTGCACACCAAAGGTTTTTTAGACTTAAAATAGACCATCTTGACATTAGGGTCCATACACACAACATTGTCGCGACCGACCTTGACGCCCATCAAATCAATGAAATTGGCTCCCTAAACCACCAAATGAAAACCATCATTAAAGTGAAAAGAAGACAAACAACATTGGAACTACTGAACAAACTACCTTCTCATAGGGTATTGGCTTACCGCTGATATTCGTCTTTTTAAATTCGAAGGTATGTGATCGAAGAGCTTGCCATCCAAAATACAACTCTTATAGCCATATGGATAGTGCAACATCGGTAGAATATTTGGAAGATCATCAATTCACTAACAATAAATGCATGAAACTAAATTGCAAAGTGAACATCTATAAGGTGGCCATATTTATCTTATTAGTACAATTGCATCATTTTTCATAAGCAAGGAACTAAACATTTTTATCTTACTAGTTGGTATGGTGAAGCTAATAGAAGCAAAGGCATCAGACCTCAGATATGATGTGCTTTTTCAAAGAAAGTTATTCCCTACGTTGGTTATGTAGTGGATACATCAATGAAGTGCTCTGATGAGAGGAATCAGATGGAACGAACCGAAGAGATATGGCACAAAGAAACCTTTCCCAGGAGGAGGCTATTAGCCTAGAACTTTTAGAGGAAACATCAAGGTGTAGAATACTTTGGTAAGTTTCCGAACTTTATGGGGCAAGCGGCAGTGATTCCTTTGCAAAACATAAAAGCCCATGACTATTAGCGGCCGAAATAGGCATAAATTAATAGAAGATAATAGGATCATAAAAAATAACTTACGACTAACTTAGTTTGCATTGAGCTAATTAATAAATGCAAATTTGCAAATATTGTTGTGAAGTTAGCCATATGAAACTTCTCATTAAAAATGATAAGTGTAAAGTTTAGATGAAAAACTGTATGACTTCATGTTACTATGAATTTTAATTACACAAGTAAGATATCAATTGAATTTCTTTTACCTAATGTACATATCACACAAGTTTTGATGACTAGCTACTTCCCTATTAGGACAATAATAGAGACTGGAAGAGATGATTCAAATACAGACTACTATCACTACTGGGGAAAAGCCTATACACAGAGGTATAGCGGTAGCACTGGTTAAAATAGGGCGCTACTACTACTTTGTAGCTACAGCTATAGCTACAACTATAACAGTAGCGCGTGTGCAGAAAAAAGCACTACCACTATAATTCCCACCATGTTGGCCGTAGGCTAGGAATAGTAGTAGCGATTCCACGTAAAGCGCGCTACCTCTATGGTCGTTGTTGCAGTGCGTTTCCTGCATAGATCGCTACTGCTAAGAATGGAAAGAAAAAAGAAAAATAAATAGAAAATTAAATGATAATGAAAGAAGTAAGAAACAGAGAAATGAAAAAAAGAAAATGTAAGGATAAACAAAAGAAATAAATGCTTCCTATAGCAGTAGCGTGTTTTGCTAAAACGCGCTATAGCTAACTGAGCTATAGCACATTTCCGAAACAGCTCTACTGCTAGTTCGCCTTAACCACCCGCGGACTCAAAATTTTGCTAAGTCCTCCTTTCCCCCCTCTCCCCCCTGTTCCCCCAACTCTTCTGTCGCCGCCTGAGCCTACCCACACCGCCGCCGCCCGAGGCCACCCTCAACCTCACCGCCGCCGCCCGCCGCCGCTCTCAACCTCGCCGTCGCCACCCTCGACCTCACCGCCGCCGCCCAAACCCGCCCAGGACCGCCGCCTCACGATCCCGAGCCCGCCCTCGCCGCCCCTACCTCCAT
>NC_041385.1:861046605-861052149 GCF_002162155.2 Triticum dicoccoides | reverse complement strand
CCCCCTCTCTCTCTACTTTTTCTTCCTCTGCCATGTTCATTAGCAGTAGTAGTAGATGTTAATTAGTACTAGGGTTCATAGATAATGATTTTTAGTAGTAGTAGTAGATGTTAATTAGTAGTAGATACGGTACAAGTTAACTAGGGCAGTATGGTTAATAGTAGATGTTTTTTTAGTTAGGGTAATAATAGATGTTAAGTAGTAGATAATGTAGATGTTAATTAGTTCAGTAGGATTTAGTTTTTGAATTGAGTTTGTTTAACTAGATGTTAATTAGGGCAGTAGGGTTTAGTTTAGAGTAAAATTTAGTTCAGTAGTTAACTAAATATAATCTATATTTGGTTTTTGAATTGAGTTTGAGAGAGCATGAGATTTGTGTAGATTTTTTTGAAGTGTCAAATGCTAGGAGATGCAAATTCCTGAATTGTGTTTGCACATCTTTATCTACTGTTGTAGTTTCTCATGTACAGATTCTTAAGTGGTTCTGTTATATGCAACATAGAAGTGGTTTGATTGTGCCCAAGGGGCGTTTTGTTGTTTCCAGGGAATGAAGTCGAGTGGCCTATGTTTTGCCGGAATGCTGATTCATTTCTGTTCCGGCAAATTTCAGGTTCTCGATTTATCCACTTTTTAGCAAAGGTCATGCCGAAATTTTCCGTGAATTTCGGCATGACTTGTGCTACAAACTAGGACATATCGAGTGCCTGGGATTTACCGCACTAGGAAGGAGTCAATGTTCCTGCAAAGCATAGGCCTTTTTTATGTCATTATTCATTTTATTAGGTCTATAATTAATTGACTAGATTTAATCGTAGGAAACATGGCTAGCAACCATGAAGGACAGGGTTCTGGTGACTGCGACAATGTCTACCTGGCGGCAGACGAATTTTTTGAGGGAAGTCAACGATCAATGGTTGATGTTGTTGGGACCGGCATCGAGATT
Organism: Triticum dicoccoides; assembly: GCF_002162155.2. Taxonomy (NCBI): domain Eukaryota; kingdom Viridiplantae; phylum Streptophyta; class Magnoliopsida; order Poales; family Poaceae; genus Triticum; species Triticum dicoccoides. The sequence goes on along the minus strand of NC_041385.1, from coordinate 861,051,206 downwards.
GGTGCTGAGACTGAGACCGTCATCGATATCGGTGCTGAGACTGAGACCAGCACCGAGACTAGCAGAGCCGGTATAGAACCGAAAGCAAAGAGGCAAGGCTTCCTAACAAGCTCAGGACTACTAGACTGGTGGTCATAGAGGTGGATGATGACATTTTTGAGCCAAACGCGCCTACGGAAGCGGGCGCGTGCTACAACAATCAAATAGGCTGCATCGTACGGACAACTGCCACCATCAATGATGAGAAACTAAAGAAGATAGATAATATGAGGCCCTCCCTCCTAAAGAAGCTGCACCAGATATTCTTGTTCCGGGCCGGAATGAAAAGGATTATGAAGATCCAGATAAGGACCCGACAATGAAGAAGATAAACAAACATGCCATGTCCAAGTTTAGCGATGCATTGGCCGCCTGGAAAGCAAGGGCGAAACATCGGATCGTCAACAAAAAGGAACCCTACTCCGAGATTGTAAAGGATGATCCGACAATCACGAAAGAGCACTTTGAAATATTCAAGGCGGCTTGTGAGGCCCAAGCTTCCAAAAAAAGTCGAAGTACATGAAGGGGCTTCAACAGAGGAACATGTGGTGCCACCACCTCGGAAGCCGTGGTTATGGCAGGAAGAGGTCCATATGGGCCAAGGAGGACGCGGGACGGGAGAGTCTAGGCATCCTAGACCGCTTGGCGGACTTCACCGTCTCGTAGGCGTGACGTCCTCAGGGCACGGCACCATTGGGACTCAGTCAAGAAGGTTTTCAAGATGGACCCTGTCACGACGGAGTTCATGAGACTGCTGGTAATTTTAGTTGCTGATCAATTTGACTCCACGTTAGTCATATTTGTAAATGATCCTTGTGCCTTTTGCAGAGAGAGCAGCACAGGATTGCGGCCGAAAGTGACTCACCGGCTGAGGCGTTGGCGAGGCCCAAATGGGAACTCTATTCAACTGGGCGTTGAACATTTTGAAAGGACTCCTGGTTGAGACTCGACCATCGTATGGACGCGTGCACGGTGTCGGAGACGGCGCCACGTGAAAGAAGTACTACCGTGAGACCACGGAGGAGAGAAAGGAAAGACGGAGGTTAACTGAAGAAAACATCGAGAAGAAGGTTGAGATTGCGGTTGAGAAGAAATCATCTGAGACAGTCGCAACAGAGGTAGCTGCTGCAAAACAGGTGGTTTCAAATATGTCTACTATCTTAGTTCCGGCTGTTTTCAATTGGAGCAGGCAAAATCCAGAAAAATATGTAGCGTACTTTCCCCTTGTTGACTTCTTTGGGAGCAGCTCGACTAGCGTTGCACCAGCACATGTTCTTGCACCTGCTCCCGCACCAGCTCCCGCACCTGCTCCGGCACCGGCGCCAGCACCAGACGTGCTCGACGGTGCTTCTTCTTTGGCTGAGCTCGACGCCCTCACGGTATTTATCACACCGGCCCTCTTCAATAAATGTATAATCTCCCGTTTCCGTTGCCTTTCGAATGTCTCACGTCGCAGACATGTCTTTGCAGGCCGACGTAACCTCGTGCACCATATTGTACACCATCGGTGACCAGAAGGTGGACGTGGGGAAGGCGACGAAATGAAGCCGAAGGAACCATTGTCCCACGGTCGGCCGATCCTCCTAGACGTCTTCAAGGTTTCCGTGGACAGTGTGAAACCAGGCCACCAGAATTTGGTTCCTCCGTTACTAGGGGGAGATGACGATGAGACCCCGCGGTGGCTTGGCGATTGCAAGACGTGGGTCCTGTTGTGGCCAAAGAGTCTGCTTCGTCTGGAGACGGCCGGGAGCACACCCACGAGCACGCAGTTAGGTATGAACATCAACACCCCACCTACCCAATTAGCGTTGGCTGTCGTGCTGGGTGATAGCGGACGGGTGAGGAAGAGGATCCATTAGTCGCTGGTGACATCGCCATAGATGAGGATGAGGATGATGATGACACTCAACAATATTTAAATACTGGCGCCCACTTAGTGTTTGAGCGTCATGAGTCGGTGCCTGAATTGCCGCCTCCAGAGTCTGAACGTATTATGGACGACCTTCCGATAGCAAAGAAGCCTAGGAAGAGATCGAGGAAAGGCAAAAAAGCTGCTTCTATGATCCAGCTGCATTAGCAGCCTCGGGTTGAAGACTGTATAGATATCCCCGGTGTGGAAAAATGGCATATCCCTGGTGAACCGATCCTACCAAAAGCAGCGCTAGGGGCCAGATTCGGCGATCTAAGAGAATTCATGACGATGTGTTGCGGATTGAGAAAGGCCTCATCGCCTCGAAAAATCTAGGATACCCACTCTACGTGGTTAACATGCCGCGACAATTGTTGTATGTCAACACATTCCCCGCGGAGAAGTTCTTCCTTCGATTCGATTACATCTTCGACATGTTTCACTTGAAGAAGCTGGATTTTACGTTTGTCTGCCTTTATGCCTTGCACGTGAACTTCCTCATCGGGGTTGAGCAGATACCTTATATTTGTGTCACTGACCCGTACTTCTTGCACGAGGACTTCTTGGGAGTCTCCGCGGAGCACCGTCAATACGCGAGGGAATACGTGGCCAATTTCATGCTCGCCAATAAGGAGAAGGAGGCGATTCTCATGCCTTATCATCCCCTATAAGTCATCCGCGCGGATATCCTTCCTTCGATTTCAATCATTCATTTGCACGGTGGAGGCTAATTAATTTGAGGTATACTTATTTTGCGTAGCGGCGGGCGCGTCGTCCTTATCATACTCTACCCCCGATACTCCCACACTCTTTGGACTCGTCAAAGAACATTAACAAATAGGATTACACCCACATCAAGTCTGTTCTCGACAGTGCTATGTTGTACTTGGCACACGGGGTGGAGAGGTCCATGACAAGTAGAAAAGGGACGGCAGGCCTGCCTTCAGCCATAAGACCGACTTCTGCTGCATCCAGCAACCCAGTGATTCTCTTAATGATGGATTCTATGTCCTACACCACATGCTCTAGTACAGACGGTATCACCAGAACCTTCGCATGTCACCTAGATCCGGCGATGCCCATATTCTGCAATGGGCAAAGAACTTAGGAGATATCGAGGATCATCGACTTTGAGCTGAGTTCTATCACATCCAGTGCGAACTTGCCCAAATCATCATGAAGGAGGTCGTCGAGAAAACAGGGATGTTCTACGAAGAAGGACAAATGTCACGGGAAGACGTCCGAACACACGTAGCTGCTCAGCGTCTGGACCTGAAGCCTTTCACTAAGCTCGGGGCTATCTCCCTGACTTGGATAGATGGCACAACATGTTGGAGTGATTCTCGATATATGACAATATGTCCGTTTAGTCCATACTTTCTATATGACAAAACTTTGAGTTATGCACGACAAAACTTTATTTATGATGTAATTAAACCATTCTCCTCGACTAGTTAAGATCACTCTAGTTAGGGCATTTTGGGTACAATGAACTTTGTTATTTATGCTTACGATTTGTTGCTTCTTTATTTGCCAAGTTTGTCTCTTTTTGTTGCTCAACTATATATGTTGCATATCATCGACTCATGTGACGATGCAGGTGCCTAGATCATCGGTGGCGAAGAAGTGCTATGCCAGGAGTATACAACGAGTGGCCGGAGTGTCAGACCCAGGTGTACCTCTTTTCGGTTTCCGAGCGACAGCCACTAGTTAGTTTAGGTTCACGCTAATGCGGGAGAGGGATACGAACTCATATACTGCGTAGTTCCGCTCGCACTCATAGTGATAGCTCTTCTCGCGTATATCATTGTTTAGATGGATGACGATGTACTTGCAAGTAATCGAGACTTGTATCGCTATTTTCGAGATAATGACAAGAGACCACTTTGTGTTGGATGATGATTATGATGATGACATGATTTGATGAATCTATTTTTATGTATATGCTATGATTACATTTGTATGTGTATGATATTCTAAAGATTATTGTATAAAGCCTATTCCAATACAAAACAAATATGCAGGAAAAAAACAGAAACTTATAAAAAACTAGCAGTAGCGAGGGGAATAAAGTTAGAAGTAGTGCTCCCTTACCAGTAGCGCTTCCTGCTAAAATGCGTTAGATATTAGTTTTAGCGTTCTGGGCTAAAGCTCGCTACTGCTAGCCATGTATAGTAGTAGCGTGGATGACACGCGCTACTGCTATTTGTTAGCTGTAGCGCCTTATCAGTAGCGCGGCGTCCCACGCAACTAATAGGCAAAATACCCACGCTACTACTAGTGTTTTCCCTAGTAGTGTATGTTCACACATGGTATTATGGCATTTGGCATCATATAATAATTTACCCTCCATACACTCTAAAATATCTAGTAAACTATACCTATATTCCCACTCTTGAACTACAGATATATATCCACCTAATTATTTGTTAGGTCAGCATACTATAGTTAAATTCCGTAAAACTTATACATATACAACCCCATTATAATACATCGAGATAAAAAAAATTATTGGAATAATGTCATAATATTGGTTTTCTCTCATTCACGATGAAACGAATTGTAAAAAGTCTTTTTCTATTGCGACACAAACTAAACAAATAAAGTAGTTTTGAAACAATTATTTCCATTTTAGCACAAATTGTATCTGTAG
>NC_041385.1:860986914-861046353 GCF_002162155.2 Triticum dicoccoides | reverse complement strand
GAAAATAGTTCCACTTAAAAAAGTTAGCTTAATATAAATTTAATTTTCTAGTTGTTAATGTTGCTAGTTATACCAAAACATAATATCAATCAAAATAACTTACAATGATAGCTAACCGACTTACGATGAGATAACAAAAGTTTAGTACAAATAGTCCATTTTTGTTCTGATAGATCACATTATTGGTATTCGAAGAAATAGGGATCGAAGTCTGACAAATCATATGGCCCTAATCCGATAGAATTCGTACGTCTTAGGAAGATGGGTCCTGAACTACTTACGAGTCAAACATAACCCCACTGTGTTCTCTTCCTGAACTCACTTGAAAAGAGCCTATCGCGCTTACGCACGCGGTTGGTCATTTTTAATTCGGGTTTAGTGTCAAGTTCTCTACAACCGGATATTATAAATTTCCAATCTGCCACATAATTAACCCGGGCACGGCTTCCAAAAAGATTAAACCCTGCAGGGCTGCCCAACTTAGTCCATCATAAACTCTCACGATTAGCGGATGAAAAACATCTATTCCGAGACAACCCAATCAATCTCGAAATCCGGGTGCACAAGACATTTCGACCATGGTAAAATGAAACCAACAAGACCTCCCAGCGTGACGACCTCTTTATAGGAGCCACACATCTCTCATTCTCAGGACATGACCGGATGGGACAAGCTACGAGTAAAACCAGTCCTCGAGTTTCCCCATGGTGGCCCCACAGGCTGCCCGTTTTGGACCAACAACATCGGCTCTGGTCCACCCTGTATTACGTTGAATAACAAACCTCAGGTAGTGCTAACTACCTATGCATCAAATTTATTATCATGTTTATTATGTTGTGAAAATGTTAAAATCAAAGTCGGGCCTTGCTGAAAGAGTTTTATTAAAAGCGAACTGTCAAGGGGGGCCCATACGCCCCAACCGTGTTAGGAATCCAAATCGGGAACATAACACCGGTATGACGGAAACTAGGGCGGAAAGAGTCGAATAGAACAGCAGGAAAAATGTCGAGCCTTCCACCCTTTACCAAGTATATAGATGCATTAATTAAATATAAGAGATATTTTGATATCCCATGAAATCCATGTCCCAAATATGGAACAACCTGCAGTGCACCTGCAACTAACTAAGCTATAAGAGGGGCTAAGCAAAGCGGTAACATGGCCAAACAACGGTTTGCTGGATGGTGTAAAAAGGTTAGAGGCGTAACACGGCAATTTGGGAGGCTTGATAAACCAAGTGGTAGGTAACGCGACATAGCGATAGCATCGAGACAACTAGCAAAGCAAAGATAGTAGTGATATCCAGGGTGATGATCATCTTTCCTGAAATACCACTTGGAGGAAGATCGAATCCATGAAGTAGACGAACCAACGTGGTCGAACACATCATCACAATCGCAATGAAACCGGGAACTACCGAGAAGAAGCACAACCGGAAAGAAGCAAAAAATATAGTAAACAAACAAGTAAGAACAAGACACGATGCTTAACCAAGTATGATGCATGAAAATATTAAATGATGCTACTCATGTCAGGAGAAGATGCATGAAAGAACCCCACATCAAAGCAAGTTTAAATGAGGCACAAATAACACATGACAATTCCGGAAAGTCCCCATATGAAAATTTCGAATTTGGTACTTTTCTGAATAGAAAATTATGTTAAATTGGTTAAGCAACCAATTAACATGCTCCATGATGATCTACACGTTCTTTTAGTCAAGTTACATACAAGGTTTATTTAAATCGGAGCTACGGACTAGAAGATATGAGAAAAACAATTTAACCATGGCATTGATACAAGGTTTTTTGTAAGTGGGATAAAGATGTTCTCGAAGGATTTGGGCCGGCCGGTAGTGCTGCTATAGTTATCTGTTGGGGCATCAAACAATCACCAAATGCTATGAAAATTGGCATGCGGTCTACCGACAATAAAATAAGACCGCACGCCAACTTTCAACCCATTTCGAGAACATCTTTATCCCACTTACAAAATAATATTTCGGAGGTGTCGCGAGCGCGTGCAAGTTTGTCTAGAATCATAACGGACAGCGAAGAGAACTGGGAGACCCATCAACTATGGACGGATGCAAGTTTTGAAGAGAATGACGGAATGAGTGCCGATGCAATGCGAATGATGCGATGATGAATGCAACAAATAAACAAAACACATGGCAACAATGAAAGGAAATTGGAGCGTCGGTCTCGAGGCGTCACACATTGAAAGCTCAATAGTGTTCGGTGCTGCGTGTGCAGCAGCCGTTCCATGCTTCCCAGAAACTGAAGACGAGCGCCGCTCGTGTGCTGCGCTAGGGATCCCAAAAACTGAAGATGGTCAGTGCGCAGGTGGAGAACCAAAAGGCCACCTAGCGTGTGCACGTTTGGTAGTATTTTTTTTGCTGTGCAGGCAAGGTGCAAGCCCATGCAACGCAGCGTACACATGGGCCTTGGAGCTGCCTAGGGGCCAGGTGAAGCCCATGCAACGCAGGAGGTGTGACCCAAGTGAACAGTCACGGAAACCACGAAGCCTAACCCGGGATGGATTTTTTTCTTCGCCAAAATAAACGTGTGCAGCACAAAGTCTTTTTTTCCTCGAGTAAGATTACCTATAGTGGGGAGTAACATAGAGTAGTAACATGCATATGCTACTAGATGTGCTATTTATAGCCGGGGGCAGTGGCCAGAGTTATGGTGGCATCGGGAGACAGCGAGACCCTCCAAAAATGGTGGCACCCATTGCTGTAGCACCTATTCATGTAGGACCCATTACTGCACTGTCAACCAAACCAGTTTCAATCAGTAGGGATGTCCTTCCATAGACAACTCTTATTCTTTATGAGGTTTTAGTTTATAATGGTTTAGAGACATTTTTTCCACATCGAGTGAAGCCCAAATGACCATGAGAAAGAATTTGATCAGAGAAGTCCTTCTCGAATATTCTATTCGGATACTAAATACGAGCAAAAAAGAAGAAAAAACCTTCCGGGTGTAGTGTGGGCCTAGTGATTTTGATGATGACAGCCTTCATGTTCTTAGCCAAACTCTAACCCACAGGTAACTGCTTCCAGATTGTTCATATTTCTCTCATATTATGACTCACAAACCACAGGCAACTAGCACTAGGCTGCAATCAGAGGTGTCAACCATCTGGGCCTTTATTTTAAGGAGTTTAACACCGAGGTGGAGACAATGTCACATGCGGATTACTTTGGCCGCAAGGCGGAGAGGAATTCCTGGGTGTACTATTCTCTGTGTGGCTGGTATATGTAGTTTTTTGAATTTCAACCAACACTAATGACTGCAGCAGCATGCCTAGTGTTGATTGATGGATGACACCTCTGTCATTAGCGACTTTCAATATGAAAGGTGGCCGGAATTCTCGAGCACAATCTGTGAATTTTTGGATTGGACTAAGTCTTTTCGCGAGAAGCCTGAGGCAGAGGTTGATAATATCTCGTGGCTAACATTTTGGTATTAGGCTGAGAAGCATTTTGAGGGAGCTGACTCATCAACCTGGATGCCGCAATACACTAACACATGGGCACAAAACCACCTATTCTTGTGTCAGGTCTCTTTCCATACATACTGCCACACCAAGGTCGGTATTATACAAGAACGCATTTTAGTAAAACTCTTTTGATGTGTGTTTTCCGGCCCTGATTTCCATCGATGTTCCGGTTTCCAGGGTTCACCGAGCCCGATTTATTTTAAAGTACACCATTTATACTAAACTTGTATATCTTTCATTGTTTCTTATGTGAGAAAATATTGCCTTGTTATTTTTCAATGATGCAACCATTGATATAAATTTTGACCGTTGGAGCTAAAAAATAAAGAACACATAATATTAGTACTCGAATTTTAATATTACAGAATTTAATTTTGTGTGGCTAAAAATACAAGTGTTTAACTAGAGCACTATTTGTTGTGGAAATAAAGTAATTTTAAAAAAATTATTTAGAGAAATTTCTGTAACTAATCATGAATCTAAGGAAAGACCAAAAGGATGATAAAGTCGATCCATCTATTGAATAATATGGTGCACACTATAGTGTGTTATGTTTGTCCTATGTTAGCATCTTTATGTATTTTGATATAGATTTTACAATGCATGAATATGATAAATATCCTATAAGGTGTTATAAAGAAGGATTGCCTAACATCAACAAGTCGTGGTGAGTAATAGAAAATTCTACAGGTAGACATATGAAGTCATCTTTCCTTAGCTCTTGTTCTCACACTCTAGTTGGCCCTTCCTATTGCTCCGTTATTTTGCGGTCAACTCTTTCATTTGGGTCCATCGAAATTAATAATTGGTCAATTGTGCTGGTATGTCTCTGTCGTATCTATAATTATTTATTGTTTCATGCCAATATTCTACAACATTCATACACTTTTTGCAATAATTTATACTATTTTTGGCACTAACATATTCATCCAGCGCCCAGTACCAATTCATGTTTGTTGCGTGTCTTTTGTTTGGTAAAATGCCCATATCAAACAAAGTCCAAATGCGATAAAAATTCATAGAGATTTATTTTGTGATATATGTGATTTTTGGGACAAAGAATAAACGTGAGATTATGCCCGAGGGGCCCACAAGCTCGAGGGGAGCGCCCCCTACCCCAGGCACGCCTGACAATCTTGTGGGGCCCCTATAAGGCGGTTGGTGCCCTTCTTTCGTCACAAGAAAGATAATATCCGGAAGAAACGCGTGTTAAAATTTTAGCCTAATCAGAGTTCCAATGAAGAGAAACAGAGAGGGAGATCCAATATAAGATGGGCTCCCGCTCATCCGCCTCCATGGCAGCCATGGAGTAGATGGGGAACTCTCCTCCCAGCTAAGGGGAGGAAAATGAAGAAGAAGAAGAAAATAAGAAGGAGGGGGGCTCTCTCCCCATCTCCCGGTGATGCCGGAGCGCCAACGGGGCAACCATCGTGATGGTGATCGACACCAACAAACATCGCGCCGTTAGCACCAACTCTATCCCCCTCTATGCAGCGGTGTAACATATCTTCTCCTTTATGTAATCTATACCTGAACATGGTGCATTGTGCTTCCTTTTATTATCCATTGATGTGTTGTCATCCTATGATGTTTGAGTAGATTCCTTTTGTTCTATGGGTGCATTGATGATCATGATTGGTTTGAGTTGTATGTGTTTATTTTGGTGTTGTCCTGTGATGCCCTCCATGTCGCGCAAGTGTGAGGGATTCCCGCTTTAGGGTGTTGCAATACGTTCATGATTCGCTTATAGTGGGTGGCATGAGTGACAGAAACACATACGCGAGTAAGGGGTTTGTTGCGTGTGGGAGTAAAGACGACTTGATACTTAATGGTATGGCTGGATTTAACTTAATGATTTTTGGTAGTTGCGGATGTTTGCTAGAGTTCCAATCATAAGTTCATATGATCCAAGTACGGAAAGTATATTAGCTCATGCCTCACACTCATATAAAATTGCAATAATAATTATCGGTCTAGTTATCGATTGCCCAGGGAAAAAATCCTCCTCTTGTGTTATAAAAATCTTTCTACTAAACAACTAATTTTTATCATCTTGCAATTTACTCATAGTTTTATTCTCACTAAGTACCTCTAGTTTTATCTTTGCAAACTTATCCTCACACCTACAAAGTACTTCTAATTTAACACTTGTTCTAGGTAAAGCAAACATTAAGTGTGCGTAGAGTTGTATCAGTGGTCCATGATACGTCTCCAACGTATCTATAATTTTTGATGTATTCATACCATGTTTAAAATATTTGTACATGATTTTGGAATGATTTGGTTAGAACTAACATGGACTGGCGCTGTTTTCAGCAGGACTACCGTGGTGTTGTTTTTTGTGCAGACATAAAGGTTCTCGGAATGCGCTGAAAATCAACTGGGATTTTTTCTAGAAAATATAAAAAATACTGGAACGAAAAGTTATCGGAGGGGAGTCCTGTGGCCCCCAGGAGGGTGGAGGGCGCCCCCACCTCCTGGGGTGCGCCCCTGTGCCTCGTGGACTCTCCGTGGGGCCCCCTGACTTATTCTCGATGCCAACCTCTCCCATAAATCCCCAAACCTACAGAAAATAACCTAGATCGGGATTTCTGCTGCCACAAGCCTCTGTAGCCACCAAAAACCAATTGGGACCCTGTTCCGGCACCCTGCCGGAGGGGGGATCCATCACCAATGGCCATCTTCATCATCCCGGGGAGTAGTTCATCCTCGGGGCTGAGGGTATGTACCAGTACCTATGTGTTTGATCTCTCTCTCTCTCTCTCTCTCTCTCTCTCTCGTGTTCTTGATTCGGCATGATCTTGATGTACTGCGAGCTTTACTATTATAGTTGGATCTTATGATGCTTATCCCCATCTACTCTCTTGTAATGGATTGAGTTTTCCATTTTTAGTTATCTTATCAGATTGAGTCTTTAAGGATTTGAGAACACTTGATGTATGTCTTGCATGTGCTTACCTATGGTGACAATGGGATATTCACGTGATCTACTTAATGTATTTTTTGGTGATCAACTTGCGGGTTATGTACTTATGCATAGGGGTTGAAACACGTTTTCGTCTTGACTTTCTAGTAGAAACTTTTGGGGCACTCTTTGAAGTTCTTTGTGTTGGTTGAATAGATGAATGTGATATTGTGTGATGCATATCGTATAATCATACCCACGGATACTTGGGGTGACTTTGGAGTATCTAGGTGGCATTAGGGTTTTGGTTGATATGTGTCTTAAGGTGTTATTTTACTACGAACTCTATGGTTGGTTGTGACACTTATAGGAATAGCCCAATGGATTGATCGGAAAGAATAACTTTGAGGTGGTTCCATTCCCTACCATAATCTCTTCGTTTGTTCTCCGCTATTAGTGACTTCGGAGTGAATCTTTGTTGCATTTTGAGGGATAGTTATATGATCCAATTATGTTATTATTGTTGAGAGAACTTGCACTAGTGAGAGTATGAACCTAGGCCTTGTTTCCTAGCAATGCAATACCGTTTTCGTTCACTTTTACCACTTGCTACATTGCTGTTTTTATATTTTCAGATTATAAAAACCTATATCTACCATCCATATTGCACTTGTATCACCATCTCTTCGCCGAACTAGTGCACTTATACAATTTACCATTGTATTGGGTGTGTTGGGGACAAAAGATACTCTTTGTTATTTGGTTGCAGGGTTGTTTGAGAGAGACCATCTTCATCCTACGCCTTCCACGGACTGATAAACCTTAGGTCATCCACTTGAGTGAAATTTGCTATTGTCCTACAAACCTCTGCACTTGGAGGCCCAACAACGTCTACAAGAAGAATGTTGTGTAGTAGAAGTCAAGCTCTTTTCTGGCGACGTTGCCGGGAAGGTTAGTGGTTGAAGGTATATCTTTAGATCTTGCAATTGAATCATTTTGTTTCTTGTTTTATCACTAGTATAGTCTATAGAAGAAAACTACAAAAAATGGAATTGAGGGTGCCTCATATGCTTCAACTTTTTAATATCTTTTGTGAAAATGAAGGAAAGTAAAATTGGGCTCAATTATTAGAAGAAGTCTATAAAATGTTTGGCACAAAATATTTTAATGATGAGCATGATTGCAATGTTGTTAGTATGAATTCCTTGAATATCCATGATGCTAATGATATGCAAAGCCACAAGCTTGGGGATGCTATGTTTTATGAATATGATATTTTTAGTCCCCCAAGTTTTGATGAGAATATTTATTATGATGAAAGCATGCCTCCTATTTATGATGATTATATTGATGAAAGTGGGTTTGGAAGAGTGTAAACTTTAGGAAGTAATGATCCCACTATTTTGGAGGGTGTTGAATCTTATAATATTGATGAAAGTGGATTTGGAGAGGTCATGACTTTGTTTAGTGTTGAATCCACTATTTCGGAAGAGGTTCCAATTGATTATGAGAACAAAGTTGCTATCTATGATGATTATTGTGATGACATGTATACTATAAAAAATAATGATAACCATGAAACTTGTCATCTTGAATTTAATTTTCAATTGGATTATGCCCCACGTGATAGTTCTTTTGTTGAGTTTGCGCCCATTAGTATTCATGAGAAGAATTTTGCTTATGTGGAGAGTAAGAAAAATTATATGCTGGTGCATCATGAAAATAATGCTTTATGTGATAGTTATATTGTTGCATTGATTCATGATGCTACTGAAAATTATTATGAGGCAGAAATATATGCTTGTACGAATTGCAATAATACCAAGTTTCCTCTCTATGTGCTTAAAATCTTGAAGCTATGCTTCTTTTGCTTTCCTATGCTAGTTGATTATTGTTCACATAAGTTGTTTGCTCATAAAATCCCTATGCATAGGAAGTGGGTTAGGCTTAAATGTGTTAGTCATATTCTTCATGATGTTCCCACTACGTTTCAATTCTTATCTTTTATGTGAGCATCATTGTCATCATCATGCCTAGCTAAAAGGACATTAAAGAAAAGCGCTTGTTGGGGGACAACACAATATTTATCCCTACTGTTTTTGTGTGTTAGCGTGATTATCATACTGTATTAATCAGTATTTATAGCTTTTGTTTCAATAAAGTGCCAAGTAAAACCTTTGGGAAGACTTGGGTGAAAGTTAATTTGATCTTGCTGTAAAAACAGAAACTTTGCGCTCACGAGATTAGCTTCATTTTTTATAGAAGAGTGTTTTTAAGATGATTCTTTTTGAAGAACATTAATAGACAAATTTCTCACGTCCAACAATTTATTTCATAATTTTTGGAGTTACATAAGTATTCGAGAGTTACATATTACTACAGACTGTTCTGTTTTTGACAGATTCTGTTTTCTATGTGTTGTTTGCTTATTTTAATGAATCTATGAGCAGTATCGGAGGGTATTAACATTAGAGAAGTTGGAATACAATAGATATTACACCAATATGAATTTATAATGAGTTCATAACAGTACCAAAAGTGGTGATTAATTTTCTTATACTAACGGAGCTTACGAGTTTTCTGTTGAGTTATGTGTTGTGAAGTTTTTAAGTTTTGTGTAAGGATTCGAAGGACTATGAAATAAGGAGTGGAAAGAGCCTAAGATTGGGGATGCCCAAGGCATCCCAAGGAAATATTCAAGGACAACCAAGAGCCTAAGCTTGGGGATGCCCCGGATGGCATCCCCTCTTTCGTCTTCGTTCATCGGTAACGTTACTTGGAGCTATATTTTTATTCACCACATGATATGTGTTTTAATAAGAGAGTCATTTTGTTTTATTTAATTTTGCTTGATGTTTGAATAAAATACCAAGATCTGAAATTATTAAGTGTTAGAGAGTCTCACATAGTTACATAATTATTCAACTACTCATTGATCTTCACTTATATCTTTTGGAGTAGTTTGTCATTTGCTCTAGTGCTTCAGTTATATCTTTCTAGAGCACGATGGTAGTTTTATTTTAAAGAAATTGATGAACTATCATGCTTCACTTATATTATTTTGAGAGTCTTAAACACCATGGTAATTTGCTTGGGTTATAAATTTAGTCCTAATATGATAGGCATCCAAGATGGATATAATAAAAACTTTCATACAAAGTGCATTGAATACTATGAGAAGTTTGATTATTTATGATTGTTTTGAGATATGAAGATGGTGATATTAGAGTAATGATAGTGGAGTAGTTGTCAATATAAGAGATACTTTTGTTGAAGTTTGTGATTCCCATAGCATGCACGTATGCTGAACCGTTATGTGATGAATTTGGAGCATGATTTATTTATTGATTGTCTTCCTTATGAGTGGAGGTTCGGATCGCGCGATGGTTAACTCCTACCAACCCTTACCCTAGGAGCATGGTTGTAGTACTTTGTTTTGATGACTAATAGATTTTTGCAATAAGTATGTGAGTTCTTTGTGACGAATGTTGAGTCCATGGATTATATCCACTCTCACCCTTTCACCATTTCTAGCCTCTCTAGTGCCAAGAAACTTTCGGCGGTACCATACACCCACCATTACCTTCCTCAAAACAGCCACCATATCTACCTATTATGGCATTTCCATAGCCATTCCGAGATATATTGCCATGCAACTTTCCACCGTACCATTTATTATGACACACTCCATAATTGTCATATTGCTTTGCATGATCATGTAGTTGACATCATATTTGTGGAAAACCCACCTTTCATAATTATTTCATACATGTCACTCTTGATTCATTGCACATCCCGGTACACCGCCGGATGCATTCACATAGAGTCATATTTTCTTCTAAGTATCGAGTTGTAATTCTATAGTTGTAAGTAAAAAAAAGTGTAATGAGCATCATTATTAGAGCATTGTCCCAGTGAGGAAAGGATGATGGAGACTATGATTCCCCCACAAGTCCGTATGAGACTCTGGACGAAAAAAAAGAGGCAAAAAAGAGAAGGCCAAAAAAACAAAAAATTAGAGAAAAATATAGAAGGCGCAATGCTACTATCCTTTTACCACACTTGTGCTTCAAAGTAGCACCATGATCTTCATGATAGAGAGTCTCCTATGTTGTCACTTTCATATACCAGTGGGTATTTTTCATTATAGAACTTGGCTTGTATATTCCAATGATGGGCTTCCTCAAATTGCCCTAGGTCTTCATGAGCAAGCAAGTTGGATGCACACCCACTTAGTTTGTTTTTGAGCTTTCATACACTTATAGCTCTAGTGCATCCATTGCATGGCAATTCCTACTCACTCACATTGATATCTATTGATGGGCATCACCATAGCCCATTGATACGCCTAGTTGATGTGAGACTATCTTCTCCTTTTTGTCTTCTCCAAAACCACCATATTCTCTTCCACCTATAGTTCTATGTCCATGGCTCACACTCATTTATTGCGTGAAAGTTGAAAAAGTTTGAGAATACTAAAGTATGAAACAATTCCTTGGCTGAAACCGGGGTTGTGCATCAGTTAAATATTTTGTCTCGTGAAGATAGAGCATAGCTAGAATATTTGATTTTGTAGGGATAGCTTGCTTTGGCCATGTTATTTTGAGAAGACATGATTGCTTTGTTAATATGCCTGAAGTATTCTCGTTCCTATGTCAATATTAAACTTTTGTTTTAAATCTTATTGATCTGAATATTCTTGCCACACTAGAGAAGATTACATTCATAAATATGTTAGGTAGCATTCCACATCAAAAATTTTGTTTTTATAATTTACCTACTAGAGGACGAGAAGGAATTAAGCTTGGGGATGCTGATATGTCTCCAACGTATCTATAATTTTTGATGTATTCATGCCATGTTTATAATTTTTTACATGATTTTGGTATGATTCGTTTCGAACTAACACGGACTGACACTGTTTTCGGCAGAACTACCGTGGTGTTGTTTTTTGTGCAGAATAAAAGTTCTCGGAATGCGCTGAATATCAACGGTGATTTTTTTGGAAAAGATAAAAAATACTGGAACGAAAAGTTATCTGAGGGGAGTCTCGTGGGCCCCATGTGGGTGGAATGCACCCCCACCCCCGGAGGGCACCCCTGTGCCTTGTGGACTCTCCATGGGCCCCTTGACTTAGTATCGACACCGACCTCTCCTATAAATCCCCAAACCTCCAGAAAATAACCTAGATAGCGAGTTCCGTTGCCTCAAGCCTCTGTTGCCACCAAAAACACTTTGGGATCCTGTTCCGGCACCCTTCCAGAGGGGGGCTCCATCACCGGTGGCCATCTTCATCATCCCGGCACTCTCCATGACGAGGAGTGAGTAGTTCACCCTCAGGCCTGAGGGTTTGTACCAGTGCCTATGTGTTTGATCTCTCTCTCTCTTGTGTTCTTGATTCGGCACGATCTTAATGTACCGCGAGCTTTGCTATTATAGTTGCATCTTATGATGATTCTCCCCCTCTACTCTCTTGTAATGGATTGAGTTTTCCCTTTGAAGTTATCTTATCAGATTGAGTCTTTAAGGATTTGAGAACACTTGATGTATGTATTGCATGTGCTTATCTGTGGTGACAATGGGATATTCACGTGATCTACCTGATGTATGTTTTTGTGATCAACTTGTGTGTTCTATACTTATGCATAGGGGTTGGCACACGTTTTCGTCTTGACTCTCCGGTAGAAACTTTGGGGCACACTTTGAAGTTTTTTGTGTTGGTTTAATAGATGAATCTGAGATTGTGTGATGCATCGTATAATCATACCATGGATACTTGTGGTGACATTGGAGTATCTACGTGACATTAGGGTTTTCGTTGATATGTGTCTTAAGGTGTTATTTTGCTACAAACTCTGGGGCTGTTTGTGCCACTTATAGGAATAGCCCAATGGATTGATCGGAAAGAATAACTTTGAGGTGGTTCCGTACCCATAATCTCTTCGTTTGTTCTCCGCTATTAGTGACTTTGGAGTGCCTCTTTGTTGCATTATGAGGGATAGTTATATGATCCAATTATGTTATTATTGTTGAGAGAACTTGCACTAGTGAATGTATGAACCCTAGGCCTTGTTTCCTAGCATTGAAATACTGTTTTCCTCACTTCTACCACTTGCTACCTTGCTGTTTTTATATTTTCAGATTATAAAAACCTATATCTACCATCCATATTGCACCTGTATCACCATCTCTTCGCCGAACTAGTGCACCTATGCAATTTATCATTGTATTGGGTGTGTTGGGGACACGAGAGACTCTTTGTTATTTTGTTGTAGGGTAGTTTGAGAGAGACCATCTTCATGCTATGCGTCCAACGGTTTGATAAACCTTAGGTCATCCACTTGAGGGAAATTTGCTACTGTCCTACAAACCTCTGCACTTGGAGGCCCGACAACCTCTACAAGAAGAAGGTTGTGTAGTAGACATCAACCGATAGAACTTGAAGGGAATATAAATCCTACCGTTAGCTCCGCATTGGGTTCGACACTCCTATTTATCAAACAAACTACAATTGATCCCCTACACTTGTGGGTTATCACATGCATGGGTGCTTCTTCCAGTGTAGATATATGAGCGTGTTTAGAGGCCATGCTATTTAATAATGCGCAAACGTGATATGCGTGGCAAGAAAATATCAAAGGAGACACACCAAGAATAGAGTGAAACTAGGTATGTCGCAACTACATAACGCCTCTACGAATCGCAAGATTCACTTGATGTATAAGGCGAAAATTTTCCTCTTATATCCTTCCTACATAGCTCAAAACGTTGATAAATTCCCCACCCACCCAAACATATATTTTCCGTAACTGGCAACACATGTCAACAACAATACTCAACCAACTCTCCATAGGTTTATGATATGATGTTAACAGTCAATTCCGCAGGTTATGATGTTAACAGAGGACAACAAGGGCAACAGAAAAAATAGAAGGGGTACTACAACTGACATAATCTAGTTCATACAGAGTTTTCATAATATAGCTCGTATAATAATAGGTCTTTAGTGCAGGAGGTGAGACAATAAACAGAGCTTTAGTCCCGGTTCCAGAGGGCCTTTAGTCCCGGTTATGCAACCGGGACTAAACGATCGGGTCTAAAGCCCCCACTTTTAGTCTCAGTTGGATTACGAACCGGACTAAAGGGGCTTCACCTGGCCGCTGAGGGGCGCGAGGGAAGAAGGACCTTTTGTCCTGGTTGGTAACACCGACCGGGACTAAAAAGCAGCTACGCGTCAGCAACTGCCAGACGCTCGGGTTTTTTTTGGAAGGAGGGGTTTAGGGGTTTTGGAGGGTTTAAGGGTTTCAAATTGTGTTACCTCCTTTTATTTTTGTGTTTACCCTTCAATTCTTTTACATTTAGGGTTTCATTTTTATTTAATGTTTTCCATTCAACTCGGCGCTAGAGGCAAAGAGGCAACCATTACACAAGATCGTCATGAACATATATAGAGAGAAGTGACCTCTCTTTCTCCGTTCTAGGTCGAACAAGAAGTTTTCATATATATATATATCCGACGCTACAACATATATAAAATATAACATCTCTTAGGATATCCCTGACATCATGCACCAATATTTATTTCCACTTCCATATGGTATTCTCTGTTTTTAGGTATGACGTGGTCAACAATGAGTCGCGCCAATTCCTCTTGAATTTCTCAGATGTGATCATGTGGTAGGAGTTTGTTCCGCTTCTCCCAGATCTAATTTAAAGTGGGCCATATGCGAACATGTCGTTAACAGGCTTTCCGCGGGCCGGGCCGCCACCTTTTGACCAAGTCAAACGGGCCGGCCTTTTCACAGGAATGGGCCCGCCACCTACAAGGCCTCTCACTACTACCTTTACCAAATCGTGTTCAAACACTTACCTTACACACAGTAGGACATGTTCATCACCATTCCAATTCATCCCCGATGAATCAGATCTGACACAAACTCTAAGATGTAGCAAGCATGACAAACAAGCATGAATGAGTATGCACATCAGGGCTCAAACAACTCCTACTCAAGCTAGTGGGTTTCATCCATTTACTATGGCAATGACAGGTCATGCAAAGGAAAGGGGTTCAGCTACCGCAGCATGTAACTGATGAATCGTTGTTGTCCTAATGCAGTAAAAGAGAGCAGGAGCGAGAGAGTGGGATTGTATCGGAATGAAAAGGGGGGTTTTGCTTGCCTGGCACTTCTCAAGATAGTATAGTTCTTCATCGGTGTCATTGAACTCATCGTCGGAACGTCATATACTGAGAGGGGACAAACACCATCAAACAAGCAAGAACATAATCAATGCAATGCACAATACGATGCATGATCATGACATGGCAAAATGATGTGATTTCAGCTAATGCCATTAGCAACAGGTTAAATGAAGTTGGTTTGAACCCTAGGTTCAAATTAAAACTCCATATGTTAACATTCAAATGCCCTTTATTTGTTTTGTCCAATTCAGTAGCTATAAGTTATTCCAACATGCATGAAAATGGTACAGATGGATAGATTGGATTTTCTGATCATTTTTCATATATAAATTATTTCATTTGGAGTTACGGTTGAATTTATATGAATTTCTGAAGTTATACTATTTTCTGGAATTTCTCAATTATTTTAAATCCAGAAATTAAATACTATGTCAGCATGACAACATCATTGCGTCAGCAGGTCAACCGTGGCTGACCAGGTCAAACATGACCAGTGGGGCCTACTGGTCAGTGACACAACTAACTAATAGATTTAGTTAGTGTTAGGTTAAGCACTCACATAGGATAATTAGGGCCTGGGCCCACATATCAGTGTCTAGACTAAATGTTAGGGTTAATTAGCACTAAACTAAACGTAAGCAAGAATTAACAGGGGCGGCCCATGCGTCAATGACCCCGGGGAGGTCAAACAGGGGTCAATCCCGGGTCAACTCGTCGGAGTTGACCCGCGGCTCGTCGCCGGCGAGGCCAGAGACGGCGGAGGGCGTCGGGTTTCATCCCACGGTGACCAAAACGAAGGCCGAGGCCATCTACGGGACGAGGAGACTCGTCTGCATCGAACGGTGCGAGCGGCAGGAGCTAAGGTGGAGCTCGTGTAGGGGAACGCAGCAGAAAACAAAAAATTTCCGACCTACGCACCAGCCCAGGACCACTATGGAGACTGCATACATGGTTTGATCTTTTCGTTATCGACTCATAGCGCAGCGGGAAGTAGAGTCGATGACGACCGGCGATGCAGATCCCCTCAGCTAGGATTTACAACCTCCCAACCGCAAGGATGTATACCCTCATCTGCTCCTCAGACAGCCCTCCGGGAGGCGGTCAAACAGCCCCCCCGGACGGTGTCATGGACAGCCCTTCGGGAGGACCTTCGAAACTTGAACGGTCACTCGGACAGCCCTTCGGGAGGACCTTCAAAACTCGGACAGTCACATGGACAGCCCTTTGGGAGGCACTCACGAACTAAGACCGAAACTACGATCTCTCTACAGAGTTGCACACATACGGTGTCATCTGTCCGGAAGGGCTTTGCCGTCCAAAACTAGTTCCTGCCGGAACCCAGACAGCCTTTCGGCTCTATGAAACTATTTCGCTGGGAGGGAGAGAAGAAGCCAGATCATTGCATGGAACTTGTATGAGAGCAAAGGTATGAGTGTGGAGAGTGCCTCTCCACCTCTATTTATAGGAAAAACCAAAGGGGTAGGGGCACATGAAAAACCCCAAAATGCCCACACTTTATGTCACACATAAAGGGCATAAAGGGCATAAAGGGATGTAAAGTGGAGCCCCATGGAGGAGCTGCACCCTCCAACGTCCCACCTTCATGGGGGGCCCCCAAAGGGGGTTCCTTAATCCCCAAGTCCTTCTAGAAGCCTTTTGGGAAAAGCCCCAAAAGGTGGCTTTTCATAAATATCCCAAAAAGCACTTTCACTATTCACGACGGCATTTTTCAGCGTCCGTTCGAACTGAAAATATTTATGTGGGCTTAGAACATTTCCAGTACCCACCAAAATGATTTTCAACATGTTCCGAAACAATTCCGGTTTAGTGATTTTCGTCTGCGAAAAGCATCTGAAGTGGTTCCGGCAGCTCCGAAGCATATCCGGTTATTATCCCGGAAAATTCCAGAAAGCTTCCAGAATGATTCTGGCACCGTCCAAGAATTATCAGGCATGTGCCGAAACCAATTTGACTTAATGGTATCCCCTGAAACAACTTTTCAGTTTCACCGAAACTCATCCGATGACCTCTCTCTGCGGAACCTTTTCCGCTGTCCGAAACTTTTCCGGTGTCCAAAACTTTTCCGGTGATTTTCTCTCAGACTCCTTGTCTAGTATTCAACAGATAGATGACCCTTAAGCGTGTGTCCCTATAGGTTCGGTGAAGTATAGACATGACCTGGAACCCCTTCCGATCAATGATCAACATCGGAGCCGTGGACACCCATATTGACCCTATACCCACACGAATGAATATTCGAGTGAACCTCCAGTTGGCGTGTGCTATTCCTGTTGCTTCGCGATATGTTACAAATACCCGAGGTGAGACATGTTGGCATTCCCGTGGATCAACAACTTGTCCACTATGCTAGTTACCTCGTTACCGGTATTGTTCTCTTTTCTCGTTTCCGTGTTCCGGCATCCCTGTGATCAAATCACACTGAGTGTGGCCAGACGATGATGGATACTGTAACACCGAGAGGGCCCGAGAATATCTCTCCGTCGTCGGAGCAGCAAATCCCAATCTTGAGCTATCAATTTACTTGACAGACTTTTCCATGAACCCGTAAGCCACCGTAATAGCCACCCATTTACGGATGACGTTTAACACACCCCAAAGTTCATGAAGCAAGTATGAAGAAACTCGATACTCTTATGGTCTAAGGAATTATGCAACCATTAACCATCTCTGTGTTATCAACCATAAACTTGTGACGAATGAATCTCATAGTATAACATTAATCCGGGTCAATTCAACACAAATGTTCTCTTAACATTTTTCCCTCAAAGTTGCTGGCATAGACATGCCCATGACCAGGAAACAGAATCATCATGCAACACTTGAGCTAGTCTTAGAGGCCAGACTAGGAATGCTTCTTACCGTTTATTATTCCACACATGCATATGAGTCTTCCTTCGAGCCTCATGTTATTGCAGACTCGAGAACCATAGCAGTTATAGCATGGAAGATAAACATAATTATGAACATGGAGATAAGTAATAGTATTTATTATTGCCTCTAGGGCATATCTCCTACAGCTCGCTCGCTGGAGTCGAGCTTGTGGCGGCGGCCGGAGCTACGGGCGTGCTCGGGTTGGAGCTAGGGTGCATGGCAGGGGGCACGAAGAGATGTTGCGGGCTCCTGTGGGCGTCGAGAACGCAGTGAAGCGCTCGGTTTCGAGCCCGCGTTGCTGTGGCCACCACGCCGGCATGCAGAGGCGGCGACGCGTGCGGGCGAGCAAGATGCGGTGGCTACGGCGCAAGAGAGCGAGAACAGAGAGGGGGAGAAGGGCCAGTGGCTCACGTGGAGTGCAGGGGAGCGAACGGCGAGCTCGGGGAGGCACGGACGACGACGCAATGGCGATGCCGATCTCGGGTGACGGAGGGTGAAGAAGACGGCGCCGAGGATGAAGCAGAGCTTCACGGCTTGCATGGCTTGGTGGTGGTGACAGGAACAACGGCGTGGAGCTCATGGACACGTCATGATCTGCACCGAGCCACCGAGATGCCATGCCGTCTCTAGATTTGAAACTTATGGCGATTGCCGATCCTGTTGACTTAGGGTTCGATGCTCTTCGGGACCTCTGTTAAGTCTTGTTGACGGTCCTGTTTCTCTTGCACAATTTTTTGTCTAATATTTAAATGTTTGCAGTTGCAGGACTTCGTGTGCTCTTCTTCACGAGTGCCGTCTAAGATGGTGTCCTTTGAGATGAATGACCTTAAGAGTACGTACCTAGTGTTAGAGATATATTTGGGTTACATGTATTTGGTAGTTTAGGATTCCTACCTTATCTCTAGGAGAGGCATCTTGCCCTCCAAGTCTTGTACTCAATATATACTTGCCCTCAAGGCTCTGATATAATTCCTCTCTCTCCCTTTTAACATGGTATCTATCGCAAGTCGATCCTAAACCCTAGCCGCCGCCGCTTCCGCACCTGCGCGCCGCCCCCGGGGCGGTCGGCCTCCATGACTGCCGCCGGGGGCCGCGCCGCCCGTACCTAGGGTTCGTCCGCCGCCCGTGTTGGCCGGCTGCCCTAGAGAGTCTTTTTCTCGATCCTTTGATTCGGGTTT
Source organism: Triticum dicoccoides (assembly GCF_002162155.2). NCBI lineage: Eukaryota > Viridiplantae > Streptophyta > Magnoliopsida > Poales > Poaceae > Triticum > Triticum dicoccoides. The sequence continues at coordinate 861,027,671 of NC_041385.1, read as the reverse complement.
TTCTCTCTCGCCGGTCGTTTTGATCGGCGTCTACTTTTTGGTTTTCCGATCTTTTCTTGATCGGTTTGCGTCGCCACCGCCGCCGTCGACACCTCGCGCCTCTACTCCGACATCGGCGCAACCGGCCATCTACTTCACCGACCCGGCGGCCTCGCGTGACAGGCAGCCCTCAAGGCCGTCGTCCGCGCGCTGGCCCGTCCGTCGATCTACGCCGGCCGTCACCGCCCTGCTCCGACCGGGACTCCTGCATCACCCCGACCGGGCGGCCTTGCGCCATGCAGCGGCCAATCATAGCCGCCCTGCCGCCCGCCGCCGCCGGCTTCATCTCGGACTCCGCCGCCACCACGCCTCCATCGAGTGGCGTCCCCGACCTCGCGCGCGATCGGCTTGATCACCCGCTCGCCGCCGCGATCCGCCTCATCTACGCCGCGCAACCGACCTGGCCCGTCAGTTACGCGCGCCTCCGCAGGTCCCGTGAAGATCGTCTCCGAGTTCAGCGCGCCCCTCCGCCGATCGAGCAACGGGCTGCCGCTGCGTCGCCCCATCGGGCCGCAGCGCCGCCACCCCGTGGTTCTTCTCCCGACTGCACCGACCCGCGTCACCGCTGCGTCGCCCCTTCGGGCTGTAGTGCTGCGGCCCACGGTCTACCGCTGCCCCGAGGCCGTCCGCTCCAGGCCGTCCCGGTGGCTGCACCGACCCTCGCGTCGCCGCTGCGTCGCCCCGTCGGGCCATAGCGAGCGTGCCACGCGGTCCACGCCGCCGTCTCGAGGCCGTCCCCGCGGTTGCACCGACCTGCGAGCCGCCGCTACACCACCTCTTTGAGCTGTAGCACTGCGGAACGTAGTCCCCGCCGCCGCCTCGCGGTTCCCGCCGCCGCCCCGAGGTCTTCCCTCCGTCATCCCGGCCCGCCTGCCGCCGCTGCATCGCCCCTTCGGGCCGTACCGCCGCGGCCCGCGGTCCACGTCGCCGTCACCGCGCGTCGTCCTCCCGTGGTATCCGCCGCGCCGTCTCCCTTGGCGCGGGAACGCTACCGTCCGCGCCGGTCTTCTTCACGTTGTCAGGGTTCTTCGCCTACTTCGAGCATCGCCGCCGCACTCCTAACCTAGCCGCCGTCGTCGCCGTCAGGCCGCCGCGGTCGCTCTTCTTTGGCCGCCGCCGCCGCTACCTTCGTAGCCGCCGCCGCTGCCCGTCCACCCCCTTCGTCTTCGTCCAAGCACCAGCCCGTCGCCAACGTCGCCGTCATCTACCCCGACCACTTCGTCTACTCCGACCACCGTTGGTGACATCGGCCCTGCGCTAATAGACGCTGCAATTGTCGTCGAGTTCTTCTCTGCTGGCCCCTCTGACTTCTCCGACATGGCGTACAGCTCATGCAGGTCCCTCGTCTACGCATGCCCGGTGCTGGCAACACCGATGCGTGCCTTCATCCACGACGTGTCCCCGGGCCTGGCAAGCCTGGTCGGCGCTTCGTCAACTTCATCTTCGTCCGTCTACGCATGCCCGGTGCTGGCACCGGTCCGTGCCTTCGTCCACGATGTGTCCCCGGGCTTGGCAAACCCGTCGCGATGCGTCGTCAACAACATCTTCTTCCCGGCGCACCACTACTTCGACACCCTTGCGCCCATGCTATCTCGGCGCCCCCTTGCGCCAGCGGCTCCACGGCGACCTCCTCGACACCGGCCACCTCGACTCGACATCGACCACGGCATTCTTCGCACGGCTACCTCGACCACGGCTACACCATCCTACGCTCTCGGCTACATCGACATCGGCACAAAGGGCTATCATCCGCTTGAGCAACTCGTCGGCTTCCTCTACAGTCAATGCATCCGCGATGCGACACCGTCCACGACGCTCCCGCTAGGACTGCGGGGGGATGTCAGTCCGTCGGCTGCTATTCTCTCCAGTCTGACCGTCCGCGACGCTCATGTTGTTCGCAACGCTACCGCTACGACTGCGGGGGGATGTTAGAGATATATTTGGGTTACATGTATTTGGTAGTTTAGGATTCCTACCTTATCTCTAGGAGAGGCATCTTGCCCTCCAAGTCTTGTACTCAATATATACTCGCCCTCGAGGCTCGATAATACATCCATCATATTCCGCAACAATTCCTCTCTCTCCCTTCTAACACCTGGCACAATTCTTGTCAACTTGTCTTGTATGTTTAATTTATCTGGAACAATAATAACTTGCGCTAGGCACTAGAAGTTGAACTGGTCTAGGTTTCCTTATCCCAATCGGCTATGATACATCAGAGGTTTATTATGTTTGTTTCTACAACTGTGTAGGTACGATATTAGATTGTGCATTACCCTGACCCTACCCTGGCAGTTTAGCACCATATAGCTATTTGCTATTGAGCTGGACCAGTATATGCGTTCTTATATAACTATTCTCTGCACTTTTCACTACTAGGAAATAGCTTATAGCTTCAAATGTGCATTACGGCTTAAATAAGAATCTCTGGAAAAAATGTTGCACATTGGCATCTACATGTACCGCATTTTGTGTGTGCCATTCTTATGAAGAATCAGAAGTTTCTGAACCTTTGTTTGTAATGGTGCAGGGTTCCGGTAGCGACGATGACGATCATCGAGAGGTTCGTGGACTGGACGGTGTTGTGGTTGCCGATGTATAGAGAAGCGAAGCTGCTGCTCGTTCTCTACCTCTGTCACCCCAGCACACGGGTAAGCAGTCGACCAGACACCCCGAGCCCGAGAGATGATCAACATTCAGATATACTTGATTCGATATGTGGCCAATTCTTAATCTGAATCTTAATGATGTTTGGGTTTCAGAGTGCAGGGAGCGGGGCACGTGTACGATGGCTTCCTCCGTCCGCTGGTGGCGAGGCACAAGGATGACATCGACCGGTCCAGTTGGAGTTGAGGGCTATCCAATGTGTTTCGTCGTAGCTGCAGGCCGTGAGATCAGGCCGGGCAGGCGCCGCACATTGACGAGTGGTCCAATTTTTGGATCGGGCCATAACAACTTACGTAGGTAGTTGCTTATGTAACTGTGCGATAGAATGGAATTATACATGAGTTGCTGCTACAAGGAGGAACATAGTTGCTTATGTAACTGTGCGATAGAATGAAATTATACATGAGTTGCTGCTACAACGAGGAACTGGAGAAGACACGACAACTGTGTGATAGAATGAATTTGGTTGATTACATCTTTTTAATTCTTAAGAAGTTAGTAGTGGCGTGGGGATAAAATGGCGGGCTACTAGTATTAGCGTTGGGACTATAGACACGCTACTACTACTTCATTAGTAGTAGCGCAGTTCATGATAGCAGTAGCGCGGATTGAAATCTCGCTGCTACTAACAAAATTAGTAGTAGCGCGGGTCCGACCCACGCTACTACTAACTTTTAGTTGTAGCGCGATACTAGTAGCACGAGTACCCGCGCTACTAGTAGCCATTTTACCCGCGCTGCTAGTAGCCTTTTTCCTAGTAGTGTCGAAGAGGCCAGGGAGTTTTTAATGTTCTATCTTAGCTTGCTGACAGATTTTACATTGGTTGACAAAAGATTCCACTGGTTGAAAGATTCTTGTCCAAGCAAATATTGCCTTGATGCAGTGATAAGTAGCAGTAACGCCAGAGTGGGCACCAATACCACTGGCATGAAGTGCTTGCAAGATGTTCTTTTCATTTAGAAGTTTGCACCAACCCATACTCTTCTTCTATATCGAATGACCCCATTATGCAATGAATATTTGCTATTCTTGTTAGTGCTCAGGACTGCCAAGTCATATAGTAAATTCTGGGTGAAAGTGTCTTTGTTGTACCCTGCAACAACATCAGTGAGCCATTGTGGTTGATAGGAAGTAATGGCATTGAGTTCATCTGGCTCATGTAATCTAGATAGTGGTGCATCAGCTGCCCTATTCTCTGAGCCTTTTATTGGATGGTATATTGTAATCCCATGAGCTTGAGGGAAAGCTTTGTGCTGCATTGGTGTTTTATGTTTTTGAGCAGTCAAATGAGCTAAGCTCCTGTGAATGAAATGCCTGTCCTGCTAAGCCCAAACTATAATGTGCTTGACTTGGAAGTAGGCCACTCTTTTCACTGTGAGGATCTTCTTTTAGTTTGTAGCCAACTCTCGCCCACTAATGACATGACCCAGGTATTCTATCTATGGTTGAGCAAATGAACATTTATTCAACTTCACATATAGTTGATTCTGCTTCAAAAGGTCAAATACTTGCTGCAAATGGTTGACATGATCTTGCAAGGATTTGCAGTAGATTAAGATGTCCTCCACAAAAACAAGTACACAAACCCTAGTCAGCTTAGCCAAAATTGTGTTCATAGCACTCTGGAGGGTGGGTGGTGCATTTGTGAGGCCAAATAGCGTAAAATTCATAGTGACGTGGGTCTTGAATGCCTTTTTGTATTCGTCTGTTTCATGTAATCTTATCTAATGGTAACCAGCTCTCAGATCTAGCTTAGTAAAACAAACAACACAAGATAACTTATCCAACAATTCTTCAACTACATGCATTGGGTATGTTATTAGACGTATCTATCTTATTTCCTTATTTCTCTGTTTTGGTAGCAGGAGAAGTAGTTTGTTCAGCCCGCACTTCAAAGTAGTCTCCCCCGTTGACCTTTTTTTTAGATAGAATCCTCAATGAGTGGAAAGGACTCCCAAACTTCCTCCACAGTACTATACCATACAGAGCCACGTCCTTGTGATATGATAAGAAGAAAAGGGGCCAGGCCACCCTCTTTTGTTTTCCGCACCAAGCCTTCTTGTAAAATTGGGTGTATAGCTCAGTTGGTAGAGCATTGGGCTTTTAACCTAATGGTCGCAGGTTCAAGTCCTGCTATGCCCAAAACAAAAAAAACAACTCTTGTATTCGTAAGGATGCATAGTAGCCTTCAAAGAGCACTCTCTGGCCTTGGCCTCTTTCTCATCAACATCTCGACTTCGCTCATTGTTTGAGGTAAGTATAAAGGAGATCAGATCAGTCCCGGGAACCGAAGGATACAGAAATATGGAATTGAGCACAGATTATAGGAAACACGCAAACATAACAGGTTGGATCCCATCTTTAACTGCACAGAGCAGCAGCCTACTATTGATTGATAACCTTACCTTCCTGAGAGTCGAGGAACAGCATATGAGATAGCCGAAAGGGGGGACCCAGGGTAATAGGTTTCCTCTTCTGGTTTAGGCTTCAGATAAATCAGGAATTGAACTGAGCACTCCACAAGTATGGATTGGATTGTTTCATTCTGATACCAACTTTCATGCTGGAAGATAAGGTTGCCATATTGGGAAAGGGGAAAGGAAATAGGATCCCCTCTATTCTCTACAGGAATGAACTTCTCCTCGCCGACCACTGGTACTATACTTAGGTTAGGCGCAATAGGTGACTTAGGTTGAGTTGTCTGGATCAATCCTACAATGAATAGCTCTATTTCCTTTTAATGGAACACACAGTAGATTCAGTTAAATAAGGATAACGAAAAAGATAAGCCTGGTAATAGCTCTCTTTTCTGCATGGCATATTTCCTATTATTTCACAACCTACTTTTTTTCTTAGTTAGATACTATAGCACCTTCCCTTCATAGGGAGATGTTTATATACCATCTAAATCCATCCATTCATTCATTACTTACTTGCTCTTCTTTCCCAGTGATTGGAATAGGGATTTCCATGGATTGTAGGTCCTCGATTGTAATGATGGCGTCAATGAAAAATGAAATAGTGTGCACATATATGTCGGAGGGAGGAGGTGATTGGAATGTTTAACTTTCATAGACGAGAAGGCAGGCTGGGAGGGAGGAGGTGGCCGGGGCGCGTGCGTGCGCGCTTCAGGCACACGCTCGTCCTCCTGGCAGAGGAGGAAGATGACAGGGAAGGAGGCTGTGGTGGGCTAGGCCGCCAGCCGGGCCGCCCAGCTGGGTTGCGGGTAAGTCAGGTGGGATTACCCCTCTCTTCCCTTTTCTTTTCTGTTTTTCTATTTTGTTATTTTGTTTTGGCTTTATTAAAAATAGCTAGGCACTTTCAAAAATCATGCAACTGACTGTGGCTACTATTTGGAATGTTTCCAACAGCAATATTTCAGTTCATGAATATTTGGACATTTAAGATAATATATAAAAATTAAATGTCCAAATGCAAATAACATGTGATTTAATTCAAAAATCCAGAGTAGCCTAGAAATATGTGCACCATTTTTGGCAGACATTTTCACCTTTATCAAAAATCATGAACTTTTCTAAAGGCATTTTGGGTTCATTGAAAATATTTTTATTTGAACCTAGTTGAATTCATTTGGTGCTTCGGTTTGAAACATCCCCATTTCAAATTTCCATGAAAGTTAAACATGATGCAGGCAAAAAGCAAAGACCAGGCAGTACAAGAATTTAGGGATGTGACAAAGGCCCGGTAATCCGGGCGGGAGCCATTGTCAGGTGGGGAGTTTGGCTGGGGCGGCACATTTGTTAAAAATAACGCAGGTGTGATTTTCTATAACAATGGAGTCCACGTGTTTCGATGTCCCGGCATTGAAAATAGTGTGCACATATATGTCGGGCTTTGGATGATGAGCATCCCATGAGGTGTCTTTCGACTTGATTTCGAATTGCATTTTACTGATTGAGGATCTAATTTTCTCTGTTTCCGCGGAAGCATGTGAGAAATTGCTATCTGGTTTTTTTGGTCAGTCATGTTGAAAACTACTGTAATGCAGGCTATGACTTAGGTTGAATATCCACCGCTTGACATTTGTTGATGGAGCGCACTTGTGACTCCATTTTTAGAAGAAAAAATGACTTGCGATTATGAACCACATAAATAAATGACTTGCGATTATGGTCCTTCGTCGCTCTCTCTCCCGCACCAGAAAAACGCTGTCGTTCGACCTCTCGCAGACCGCACGATGAAAAGGCCCGTGATCGCGATCGCACGCTTCCCCTCCTCTCGACCTCTCCTTACATCGAGATCGCGATCCCTTTCCTATCCTTTCCTCACCTCACGGCGGCCGATAGACTGCCCCCGCCGCCCTCCCGCTCGCATGCAGCCGCCGCCACCTTCCCGCTCGCTCGCCGCCGCCGTCGCCACCAGTCCCGGCCATGGCGCAGCCGCTCCCGTCATGCCCCTGAAGACCTATTCATCTTGCCTGAAGGTGATCCTGTGGTCAGATCCTGATCGGCGGCGTTCGTATGAGGCGTCCATAGCCCTGGTGGCGGCTGCAAGGGAGGACGCATGATCCTCATCGGCATCGCACAGGGACAGGCCATCTGATTCATCCACTTGGTAGCGGCTCCCAAGGGAGATAATCAGCCCGCGGGGGCGGATTGTTCATCCAGGTTTGACGATTCATCTTTTCATTATCCCTCAACAACTAACGTCAGCATTTATTTTGTTCTGTAGTGAACCCCCTGGATGAATGCATGCGTGTGGCCGTGGCTAGTGAAAATTCTATCTATCCACATCCTGTTAACCAACAAGATAAGTAGCAGCTTCGATATGGAGGTATTTTCCTTCACTGCGTGATTTTTCTTTGTGCCCTTTACTGTACTGTAGTAGCATTTCCTAAATTGCTGTAAGAGCACGACCCGCAAGGGCTAGAAGCCAACCAAATTGCTAGGGCTACAAGAGAACCAACCAAATTGCTGTAATAGCACGATCCGCAAGGCCTAGAAGGGGTCTGCACATGACATCGGTGGCTTCTCCTCCGCCTGCTATTTGCCGTTGTGACACTGTTGACGGATCCGAGTTCCACCTGCTATGCTCGAATAGTAGATGTTACGAGCAACTGTATGTGAATCCCACTACAAGGGATCGGCTTTCTCTATCCCAGATATGGCGGTTATGGAGCTGATGGCTCGCGTTTTTTGCTAGTCATCCTACTGCACCCGCACAAGCACCACCGAGGGATAGGCTTTTTTTGGTTCGGTCTATGGTCGAAGTCTATCTTTGACGCAATCCTATAAATTTACTAAAGTATTTACGTCCCGTTGCAATGCACAATCAATTCGTAGTACATGAAAATAAATTTTTTATGTGCAGCGGAAAATCTTTAGATTTCTTTTACTGCAAAGCAATTCGTCTTCCCTCTCATTTGTTGACTCGGTTCAAGTCGAGCACATAATACCGGCAAAAGCAAAATATAGCTGCAAGGGAGGCAAAGTTGCTTGGATAGGAAATGACGGAACCTGAAAAGGAGGCAGCGCGTCTACCACGTAGAAAAATGCATAGCTGTCGGATTATCAACACGTTGTCATTTACCACAACAACATGAAATAACAGGAGAATCTCGTCCCTTGAAAGGATTCACACTTGTACTCAGACTGCCATTTTTCATCTCATGGAATACTTGTCACTAAGGCTTTCTAATTCGATAGAATGTACACTAAGAGCAACTCTACCCCATCCGAATAATTTATTAACTCCCCAGAACTAAAATGGTAAGGAGTTAGACACATCATATATCTAACCTAAGCCCCTAAGGCCCTCTATTTTACATATTTTGGTTCCTGTTTCTGATTTTATCACTGTCGAGACACCTAGCTCTAAGGCTGGACAGAGCGAGCGGGCTTTTCGGCCTGCTCGTGACCCGTTCTGGACAGGACAGATCGGTCCTGGCCCGATGAAGAAATTGGCTCGTCCAGTTACTAAATTTAAGCCCGAAATTTATCCTGTCCGGTCCGAAGCTGCAGATTGTTCCTCGACGTCGCACCTGCCGGCCATGACCAGCCCCGTCGCTTGTTCAACGAAATCATGTGTAAGTCACTCAATTGACACAGAGACAGGTGGAAGAGGTAGAAGAAGACCCAGGTCACGCTGAAAGAACGAGAGAAATGGAATTGGATCCCATAATCACGGCACCGTCCCATGATTAAATCAAGGCCGCTGTTTCCTTTTATTCGTGACTAAACAGTTTGGTTCGGTCCAATATGTATAGCACTACTTAAAACAGAAATAACAAACGAAACATGATTCGATGCAAAAAAAGAAAACACTAATAGAAAATGGGACATTAGTCCCGGTTCATAAGGGCCTTTAGTCCCGGTTGGGAATCGAGACTAAAGGCTCCCATTTTAGTCCCGGTTGTGTTACAAACCGGGACTTAAGGGGCTCCACGTGGCTGCTATGGGGCGCTCAGGCAGGAAGACCTTTAACCCTGACTAAAGGACACCATGCATCAGGTGTTGCCCAGCGATGGGGTTTAGGGTTTTGGAGGGTTTAGGGGTTTCATTTCATGTTTCCCTTTTCTTTTTGTGTTTACCATTCAATTCTTTTTCATTTAGGGATTTCATTTTTATTTTATGTTTTCCATACAATTCGATGCTACTACATATAGCAATGAAGCAACCACTAGACAACATCTTCATGAATATAGAGAAGTGACGTCTTTCTCCGTGCTTGGTCGAACAACAAGTTTTCGTTTATATAATGGACGCTACTACATATAGTACATGTGCATGCATATATACAATATAATATCTCTTACTATCCCTAATATCTAATTTCCAAAATTCCCTACCAATTCCCGGTTGTATTCTCCGGTTTTAGATATGACCTCTTAAAGTAAGAGTCCCACCAGTTCCTCTTGAATTGCTCGTACGCGATCCTTTGGTGGGAGATCGTCCCGCATTCGTTCAATCTAATTTAAAGAAGGAGGTCAATATACATGAATGAAACTCAACACAATCCATGGTAATAAAATAAAATTGTGAATATTGTTTACATACTCAAAGTTGTTCTAAATTTTTTCCCTGCTCATTGGTCGTCTGGCGAATGAACTTGCAAACGTAGTATTCACATAAATTATTCACATCTCGCTACCTCAAGCACTTTACGAGAATAGAGTTCAATCAAAATAATAATCAAGCATCATAATGGTATTGAAACGCCTTCTTGTTCTTGAGTGTTAGGATCTTCTTAAGTGATAGCACAAAATAGCTGCAAAAACTAACATGTATTAGAATGTTGATGTATTATCACCGAGTGCATTATGAGTAGAATACTGGACTACTTAAGAATCCCTGCTCTAGTTTCCCTCCTTGGGCTTTCCCAATCTCTTTATTAATCACTTGCACAAATTCTTCATCCAACTGCACTCAAAAATAATTTGCTATCAGACCAGCTTTTTACTGACAACCAAGGCTATGTTTCTTGCACAAAACTTGCCTGATGTTGTGGTTGGATAATAATTATTTTTTTATTGTTGTCGTTCTTGTTATCATCCCGCTTGAGGCATTCCACAAAAGCACCGAGAAGATTCAGGGCACTCTTAGGATCCTCTATACACTTCAGCAGCTGAGCCCCCATCATGATAGTCCCACCCACATTTAACACTTCATCACCATTGCTTCACCAATTAAAAACAATATATGAGTTTACTGATAAAACTAAACAGGCAAACCCCTGTCTCACCGAATGCAATGCCTAGGCTGTCAATACAAACATCTAACGGAGCCTAGTAGAGTCAAAAGTTCAGTGAATAAATGAATAAACTTAGTATTTCTCCTTGAGCAGTTTACAGATCGCCTCACAGTCTGTAGGCAATAATTCCTCTACCCCAAAAGTAATGTCAGACACCGCTTTGACAGAATGTTTTCTCCTCCTCTTGTCATGCCTCTCTTTTGGTGTCTTTATTGTTGTATTCTTATCAACAGTATTCTTGTCAGCACTCTTATTCCAGCCACACTTCCTTGCTGGTGTCCTTGATGTTGTATCAGCAGTATTCTTGTCAACACTCTTCTTACCATCTTCCTGAGCCTTTTCCTTGTCATCTTCCTTTTCTGCTGTATCGGATCTCACAGAAGAGTCTTCAGTGTCCGTTCTATCGGGGCTACGGTTACCACCTTCCTTGTCATCTTCCTTTTCTGTTCTATCGGAGCTCACGGAAGAGTCTTCACTGTCCTCATCCACCTCTTCTTTTTCTGCTTTATCGGAGCTCACAGGAGAATCATCCATCTCTTCAGCATGGACAGTCTCTCTCTCATCCATCACTACCTTTTCTGCTGTATTGGAGATCATAGGAGAGTCTTCAATGTCCTCATCCATCTGTCCAGTACTGCCTCGAGGAGAAACGTGGGCTTCGGGCTGATGGGCAGTGTCAACTACAACGGCTAGTGCTTTCCTAGACAGTTTCTCGAGGAGAAACGTGGGCTTCGGGCTGATGGCAGTGTTAGTGCCTCGAGGGGAAACGTGGGCTTCGGGCTGATGGGCAGTGTCAGCTACAACGGCTAGACTGCTGTCCTGGATAGTGTCTCGAGGAGAAACGTGGGCTTCGGGCTGATGGGTAGTGTCAGCTATAACGACACGTCGAAGTTCCTCAACCTCATTACGGTCAACTGTTGTGTGGGCATCGCACTGATTGGCACCCCGAAGTTCCTCAACCTTGTCAGTGTTTGGAGGATGAACTTCCTCAACCTTGTCAGTGTCAGTAATGTGGGTAGTGTCAACTGTACTGTCAGCTTCATTGGGTTTGGTCCTTGGATCGTCCAGGAGGCGCTTTACATGCTTTTTCTAAACTTTAACACCTCAGCCTGCATATCTGAGGCATTAATTATTTGTCAAGAATTTTAATAGAATAAAAATTAAAAAGAACAAGGCTTAGTGTTTACCTTGGTGATGCCATATATCTTCATTACCTTTAACCGTTCGATATATAATAAAACATGAAATCTAGCACTTCCGTTTTCTGCTGGTGGGGAGGCGCGTGGGGCATCACGCTCAATCTCAGTGGGAGCTTCATGCGGATCTGAAGGGGCTCCTCCATCCCTTTGTCTGGGACTCAATAGAGACGTTTTCCCTTTGTGCGAGAGCCAGAGGGATTCGCTTCGAATCCAGGACCAAGAGCATTTCACGTGCACGTGCTGGCTCCCGCCAGTGGCGACCTCCCGCGTACGGCCGTCGACGACCAGGCGGAGGGGCCTTCGGCCGGGTAGATGCAGATCGCTGGATGATGGCGTGTTAGGCATCTAGCCGTGGCGGTGGCTAGGCAGATATGGGGTGCCTGCCACATCGGATCCGACAGGCTGACCCCATCGAAAATTGCATCTGTCAGCCTGGAGACAAAAGGTCTTCTTCACCTTGGCAGTGAGCTTGGACACCCATGAGGGCTTGGCCCCTGGCTCCATCTCAAAGTCCTCATCGTCAGAAGTAGCATAGACATCCTCAGGAGCATTGGCAGGGAAGCGAGGCTCGGCATGCTTCTTCTTCTTAAGGAGCTCGACCTCATGAATTGAGGTTGTCTGGAGAAGTGAGGAGCTCTCTAGGACGACGAACAGCCCATACAGAGTTCAGAAAGCACATGACAAACGGAGCATATAAGACGACATGCTCAACCATTGCGCCGCGTGTGCCTAGCACCTTTTCCCAATGAAGAAAAACAGGAGAAAGAGAGACCAGATCGGCTGTGATTTGGTACGTGAGCGGCCGCGGGCGTGGGTCGGCATGCTGTTGCAGCCGCGCCTCGATCCGCTCCATCTTGACCATTGGAGGAACAACTTGGAGTATTTTGGTGAGGCACTGGCTCTCTGCGAGGAGTTTGATCTTGTCAAGCTCATGTCAGTCAACTGTGACTTTGATGTTCAACTCATCCATCAGTTCTATGCCATGGTTCATTTTGGGGAAGATGACGCTCGCACTCTCACTTTCATGTGTCATGATGAACTGTTTCAAGTTCCCTGGAGGGCATTCTGCAATGCTAGACAGAAGGCATGTGGCGGTGCTTGTTTTGTTTGACAGAGTGAGCCGACCGAGAGCTAGCATCTGGCCAGAACCAACTTTAGCCAGCTTGAGGCTACCGATGACGGCGTCGTCTCGTTCGCACCGTCCACGTTAACGCTCGGACCAAGTTATGCGGCATGTGCTGGCAAACTAGCGGCAAGTTTGGGGCGAGGATCTCTAGGGCGAAAGCTGAGAGGTGGCTCGGCACCTTCGACACCACGGAGGCGCCACGCGTGCACGTACAGGCAGACCGCGCCCCAAGACGGGGGCGAGCTCGGGCGCAGGTCGCTGGCGGGGCATGTGGTGAGCCGACCGAGATCTAGCATCCGGCCAGAATGCGAGATTGGGAAGGAGAAATTGGACAAGAAGGCTTTAGCCGTCAACAGGCAGACTGCGCCCCGAGACGGGGGCGAGCTCGGGCGCAGGTCGCCAGCGGGGCATGCGGTGAGCCGACCGAGATCTAGCATCCGGCCAGAATGCGAGATTGAGAAGGAGAAGTTGGACAAGAAGGCGTTAGCCATCAACAGAAGGCATGTGGCGGTGCTCATTTTGTTAAACAGAGTGAGCCGACCGAGAGCTAGCATCCGGCCAGAACCAACTTCAGCCAGCCCGAGGCTACCGATGACAGCGTCGTCTCGGTCGCACCGTCCACATCGACGCCCGGACCAAGTTAAACTACCGCAGTCAAGCTCGGAGGACGATGTTGGCCCGGCATAAATGCAGGATAGGCCCTTCGCAGATGCGATACATGCTGAGTCGAGGTGGCTTACACCGCCAGGGACGGCGGCATGCCGTCGGAGTGGCAGAGGGCGAGGAGGAAAGCTAAACAAGAAAACGATTCCTCTGGCCAACAACAACGTGCGCCTGCCAATGTGGGTTGTTTTAATTTTTTTCTTTCGTGCGGGGATGGTGGGATCATGGGAGGAGATACTTTTCTCGTGTAGTTCTAGATGAAAAACATTTTAATACTCCTGAAAAACATTTTAATTGCCCCGAAAAACATTTTAATACTCCTAAAAAAGATTTTAATGAACTTGAAAAACATTTGAATTACCCCGAAAAACATTTTAATGAACATGAAAAACATTTTAATTACCCCGAAAAACATTTTAATACTCCGGAAAAAGATTTTAATGAACATGAAAAACATTTTAATTACCCCGAAAAACATTTTAAATGGGACGAAAAACATTTTAATACTCCTGAAAAAGATTTCAATGAACATGAAAAACATTTTAAATGGGACAAAAAAGATTTTAAATACCCTGAAAAACATTTTAATACTCCTGAAAAACATTTTAAATGGGACGAAAAACATTTTAATACTCCTAAAAAAGATTTTAATGAACATGAAAAACATTCTAAATGGGACGAAAAAGATTTTAATCGCCAAAAAAGATTTTAATACTCTTGAAAAACATTTTAAATGGGTTGAAAAAGATTTTAATACTCCAGAAAAACATTTTAAATGGGATGAAAAAGATTTTAATACTCCTGAAAAACATTTTAATGAACATGACAAACATTTTAATTACGCCGTAAAAGATTTTAAATAACATGAAAAACATTGTAATTTCCCCGAAAAACATTTTACATGAGATGAAAAACATTTTAAATGGGACGAAAAACATTTTAATGAACATGAAAAACATTTTAAATGGTATGAAAAACATTTTAATTAACCAGAAAAACTTTATAATTGCCCCGAAAAACATTTTAAATGGGATGAAAAACATTTTAATTACCCCGAAAAAAAATTTAATTTCCCCGAAAAACATTTTAAATGGGATGAAAAACATTTTAATACTCCTGAAAAACATTTTAAATGGGATGAAAAACATTTTAAATGGGACGAAAACCATTTTAATACTCCTGAAAAACATTTTAAATGTTATGAAAAACATTTTAATTAAGCTGAAAAACATTTTAATACTCCTGAGAAACATTTTAAATGGTATGAAAAACATTTTAATTAAGCTGAAAAACATTTTAAATGGGATGAAAAAGATTTTAATACTCCAGAAAAACATTTTCAATGGGATGAAAAAGATTTTAATACTCCTGAAAAACATTTTAATGAACATGAAAAACATTAGTTACGCCAAAAAAGATTTTAAATAACATGAAAAACATTGTAACTTCCCCGAAAAACATTTTACATGAGATGAAAAACATTTTAAATGGGACGAAAAACATTTTAATGAACATGGAAAACATTTTAAATGGTATGAAAAACATTTTAATTAACCTGAAAAACTTTTTAATTGCCCCGAAAAACATTTTAAATGGGATGAAAAAAAATTTAATTACCCCGAAAAACATTTTAATTTCCCCGAAAAACATTTTAAATGGGATGAAAAACATTTTAAATGGGACAAAAACATTTTAATACTCCTGAAAAACATTTTAGTTACCCCAAAAAACATTTTAAATGGGATGAAAAACATTTTAGTACTCCTGAAAAACATTTCAATGAACAGGAAAAACATTTTAATTAAGCTGAAAAACATTTTAATTGCCCCGAAAAACATTTTAAATGGGATGAAAAACATTTTAATTCTCCTAAAAAACATTTTAATTCCCCGAAAAACATTTTAAATGGGATGAATACCATTTTAATACTCCTGAAAAACATTTTAATTTCCCCGAAAAACATTTTAATACTCCTGAAAAACATGAAAAACATTTTAAATACGTTGAAAAACATTTTAAATGGGACGAAAAACATTTTAAATGGAATGAAAAACATTTTAAATGGGACGAAAAACATTTTAATTACCCCGAAAAACATTTTAAATGGGATTAAAAACATTTTAATATTCCTGAAAAAGATTTTAATGAACATGAATAACATTTTAAATGGGACGAAAAATATTTTAATTACCCCGCAAAACATTTTAATACTCCTGAAAAACATTTCAATGAACATGAAAAACATATTAAATGGGACGACAAAGATTTTAATAACGCCGAAAAAGATTTTGCTCCTGAAAAAGATTTTAATATGTCATCATGTATGCCAAAATTGGGGTCATTTGGACATGGTCAAAAAAAATCACTTTTTTTAAGGACGGACCGTTTGGTCTCACTTAAACCAGCTTTTCTAACAACATGATTTTTTCCAACACCTCTAAATCACCTCAAATTTCCTACACATGATCTTGTAGACACACATAGATAAATTGCGAAGTTTTTACATTTTTTTATTTTTTTTATTTTTATAATGCCCGGTTGAATTTTCAGGTGGAAACATCGTAAACATAACATGTTATATCCCGAAAGTAGCTACGCATAAGATCCAAGTCTGGTTCTATTGAGAAGGATCTGGTTCTATTGATTCAAACGCCCGAGGCCGGCTGGCGTTCCCATCCATCCTGTGACAAATCCGTGACCGTTAACATCCATCCCGTGACTTTTTTGCGACTTGACTTTTCATCATGCCCGCCGTAACTTATGGTAGCCGTGAAAAGTTACGGCTAGCAAGTTAACGGTCACGGGCCTTGAAAGTTACGGTGGGCAAGTTAATGGTCACGGCTGGTAAAAGATACGGCATGGATGTTAATGGTCACGGCTGTTAAAAGTTACGGCATGGATGTTAACGGTCACGGATATGTCATGGGGGTTAAAAGTTGCGGGATAGAAGTGAAGGGTCACGGGCATTAAAAGTGACGGCGAGCATGTCAATGGTCACGTCCCTTAAAAGTTACGGCATGGATGTTAATGGTCACGGCCGTGAAATGTTACGGAGAGCAAGTTAATGGTAACGGCCCTTAAAAGTTACAGAGTGGAAGTTAATGGTCACGGACTTTAAAAGTTACATAATGGAAATTAATGGTCACGGTCCTGAAAAGTTACGGCATGGATGTGCCTCCTTGCCCTGTCGACTTGGACGCGCGGGGAGTTGCTGGGGAAGAAGAGGGAGAGGGAAAATCAGACGGTGGGGAGAGAAGGCCAGTCTAGCTCCGGCCGCCGGTGGTGACCATATCACCATGGTGGCGGCGACAACGATGGAGTCCATATGGCCCTGGCGGCGCGCGGGGGCAGCGCCCGAAACCTATCGAGCGGGGAGGGATGGACTGGTTTGCGGGAAGGACAAGGAAAACTTTAGGGCTTTTGCACGTGCGGTCGCCCGATTTATCGGTTTTTGGGCGATAAATTGGTTGTCAGGGCGATAAGTCGCCAAAACGAGAAACATGGCCGATTTGGCTTAATCTTATCGGTCAACCCTCGAGTTACGATTAATCGGCCGATAAATCAGAAAATCGGCCGATATTTTGAGCATTGGTTTAGATATAAACCTTCAGTACCACAACTATAAAATTTAACATCCGAACGCAATACGCGTAACCATGTCCAACAAGCAGCAACTAGCACAGCTTAATAGATACACGTATGCAGACTACAAAAACCAATTATGAGTAAGACCATAATATAAGATCGTGCTCGATTGTCTGACTTGCATCACAACCTCACCAGCATCTCTAACCCTCTGCCTGACCTCTAAAAGTTATATCAGCCTTGTTCCAGCACCTCATTCTCAACCCCCTTTTGAACACCTGCCCAATATTATATCAAAATTAAGCATATTCAAATTGCAGCTAAGCAAAACAAGAGCTTGTGGGCAAATGGTTTGAGCAAGGAAGAAAATTATGGAAGCTAGATATTTCACTCATTGAGATTACATGAACATGCTCCTAAAAAACAGGAAATCTCCTGGAAGAGACTTAAACTCAAGTCACAAATAAGTGTCCACAAATGTTCAGTTGTCATTTTATTCATGGTATAAACTGAAAAAGGAAATTACCTCATGTTTCAAACCAACGGAGCTTACCAATTTCTTAGGCACCAAATCATAAATGGCTGTAGCGATTTCTGGTGAGGGCAGGAGGTCAGGAGTACACACCAGGAAATACATGATGCAGGGCGGACGAGGCCGGGGGCGTGGCGGCTGTAACAACAACGGCTGTGGCTTCGGCGGTTGACGAGGCCGGGGGCGCGGCGGCTGGAAAAGAGCGTCTGGAACAGCAACGGCAGTGTCTTCGGCGGTGGCGTCCATCTCGTTCTTGGCCGGGGCCGCGGCAGCTGAAAGAGCGTCTAGAACAGCAACGTCCGTGGCTTCGGCGGCAGCGGTGGCCGGGGTCTTGGACGGAATGGAGTCGCGCTGGTGCGGAGACCTAGGGTTTTCCCTACAAAATTAATGCTTAGAAATGCATCTAATCTAGCCCTAATTCATCAGCTTGTTTTATTGTGTACATATAAGTTTTTTGTTGTGTACAAAGGTAATTTTTGTTGTGTAAAAATTTTTACTTATTATGCTCATGAGTTTTCTTAGGGGATATGCGTTACAATGTTTAGTTGGGTTCAAGTTTTTATTCGCCCCGGATTATTCGATGTTGTGTGAGTTATTTAAAAATGGAACAAACATATACGAGTTTTCTTGAGAAAGCAACGCCATATATTGCAAAGGTTTGATATAAGTTGTGTGTTTTCTCGGATTTTTAACGAAGTTTTTATATTTTTGCGATGATTTTGTTGTAATTCTTGAATAATTTGTTGGAACAATGCAAAGAATTAGAAAAATTCAAAAGCGTGGATTCGAAGAGTGGCCACCTAGAGTAATTTACTACTCCCTAATGTTTCAGATTTACTCCCTCCGGTTGGAAATAGTTGTCGCACATTTCTTTGGAGAGCTTTCTTGTGCTCTGACTCCGACGGCGCCTCTCAATCCTTCCCCTGCCCTGATTCCAGCGGTAGCGACCGTGCTGAATTTTAAAATTTGAAAAACAGGGCCGCCTATCCTTCTCCCCTTCCAGCTCCTGCCGTTAATCCCCTCCCATTCGGCCGAGAAATAGAAGGTAGGCCAAAATTGCTCCAACCCTTAAAAGGACATCTCGCCGGGCCAACTGGCGGCTCTCTCCCTCACCACTCACCTCCCCACTCTCTCTCTCTCTCTCTCAGGGATGCGCGTTCCTTTCCGCCTGCTCTGCCCTCCCTCGCCTTTTTCAGGTCGCAGTGATGGAGGCCTGCTCTGCCTCTCTTCTCAGCTGCCGTCTAATCGCCATTGAAGGCTCGGCGTACGAAACCTCTGTATCAATTCTTTTGGTAGTATAGATTAGCTAGTATAGATAGCGATGATAACTAGGAGCCAAGCGAATCTGGCAGTCCACTTCGAACCCCTTGCGAACCCACGGCGACGGCAGATCGAGGTTCATTCCGCTCTCAGTTGGCGTAAAAAATAAATAAAATAAATATGACCTGTGTGTCACCATGTAACACAAATTGGGACTGATATGGATGACCGTTTGTACTGTTTACCATTTAAGTAAAACCATGTCACACTTAACATGAACCCTCTGAAGAGATAGTTGGAATCTGAGTCATATGCTCAAGAAGATCAACACATAAACTGGGAGTCCCCAAACGCACACACAATGCCGTTAACAAAAGCATGCACCTGAATCTGTAAACGAGAACCTGAAGAGCCGCTAGGACAACTGCAAACATGAGGATTCGAATAATATAAGACCATAATATAAGATGGCATGGCACCGAGTGATATTTCACAGGGTTATACAGTACTTGGGTTTAGGACTTGCCATCCAATGTCCTAGCGTTGCATTCCCCATGTTATTGCTTAAAAGTGATGCGAACAAGAGCCGCTAGGACAACTGCAAACACGAGGACTCGAAGCTGTCACAGCACCTTAAGCACCTTACATAGTAGCTCCTTGGTTTCCCTCAGTTCAGAGGCACCCTCACAAAGTAGCTCCTTGATTTCGCTCAGTTCAGAGGCACCCTCAGAGGCACTGTTCACCCTTGGGACGTTGCTCCACTGTTGGTAGTTCATGTTCAATGCGCTTGTCCCCTGGTTCTCGAATAATTTGGCCTCTTCTCTATCCCTGTGAATTTCTTTCACCCTATGAAGTGCTTGTATCTTGAGAAGAAGACGTTTGTCAGCACAAATGTCTTCCTTCAGCAGGTACTCCACATAAACATGCAGCCACTTGAAAAAGCTGCATTTATCCTTCCTCTACAGTACAGTTAAAACAACATCAGGGAAAACAATATTAGACCAACATGTGTTATACTTCCTCCATGTCACAGTATTAGACGTTTTAGGAAGCTTTCCAGCTCTCTATAAAACGTCTTTTTTTAGGGAATCCTATAAAACGCCTTATATTGTGGAAGGATGGAATATATTAGAAGTACATGACAGGTGACTAGAGAAAAGAGAAAACTGCTAGAAAATCCCAGAGGAAAAAGCTAATATCTGGCCTGTTTGAATTATGTGCAGCGTCAAGTTTCAAATGCATACACAGCTGAAGTTTCTTTGTGGAAACTAATACATGGAAATAGGGCTTGGAAACTAGCTGAGGTTTCTTTATGGAAACTAATACATGGAAATAGGGCTTGGAAAGTACCTCAAATACTACCAAGGGGAGACGAGAAGGTGATATTAATTTTAAAAGTAAAAGCATAAATTAAAAAGCAAAAAACAGTTATGGATTGGCTTGGGTACCTCAATCCTCTTATCACATCTCCGACATGCGACAAAATGTGCCGCCTAGCTTTGAGGTTGCCCTGAGACGTTCTTCGTAAGTAGTGGGTGGTCTATGCAGTATGGGCAGTTGATCAGTGGAAGATTACTCAATTCCGCCACAGAAATATCGTCTTCTGTAAGCAACACCGGCTTCTCACTGCCCAAACCAGAGGAGCTTGCCTGTGACATTCTCACTGACCACGGCCATTTGAGTTAGCAGGAATAAACAAGAAAAACAATAAAATACAGTCAACAGGAAAAAAAAGGACTACAAGTTTGAAATGTTGTTGCTAAGCAAAAATGCAAAACACACTTCTCAAAAGCGAAACACAAATCATCTAAGCAAATATAGCGTATTTTTTCACAACAGAAATACAAAATTGGGACATAGATTCTACATACAAGAAAACATAAAATCTGGAGGAAATATACTGGTTGTAACCATGACATAAATACTTCAGTTGTTGGTACAAGCCATTGTTGTATAGACAAAAATCATGCGCCATATATTTCAGCAAGCCAATTCATGAAGTAACAGGGTAGCAGCAGTAATGCAAACAGAAACTCAATTGCTTAATATAACGGACTGTACTACGGAGCGGCGCTGCATATACGTCAATCCGTGCGGCGGCAGCTGATCCGTGTCCCACTTGCCTGAGCCAGAGCACGTCCAGCACCTGACATCACGAGCGACCGCGCATGCAGCTGCGGAATCGCACAGCTAGCCCATCCATGTGCCTCTGCGTTGCATGCATGTACTAGTACTAGCCTAGACGATTGCATTGACTGACCATGACACGTAATGCAGACTTTTTCGTTTACACTAGACACGAAGCACCTAGTTAAGGATCTTGCAACAGGAAAACAATGCAAGGGAAAATTATTGAAGAAAATTATAGGAAAAGCATTTCCCAAATTAATTTCTCTACTCTGCTCCTTAGTTGCATAGAGATGGTGGTCAT
Source organism: Triticum dicoccoides (assembly GCF_002162155.2). Taxonomy (NCBI): domain Eukaryota; kingdom Viridiplantae; phylum Streptophyta; class Magnoliopsida; order Poales; family Poaceae; genus Triticum; species Triticum dicoccoides. The sequence goes on along the minus strand of NC_041385.1, from coordinate 861,006,459 downwards.
CTCAAGCCTAATGGAAACATGAGCAAATTACTTGACTTCCATTTGTCTAAAAGTGGATATATCTACAAACTATAACATGTCTAGATACATCAACTTTTGGACAAATGGAAGTCAAGTAATTTGGAACGGAGAGAGTAAAACACTTGCTATTGCTTTGGTAGGTAGCCGGGTGTGTTTGCTAAAAATAAAACAATTGCTATATTTGTCATCTTTGGTTGATTGGATGTAACTAGCAAAACATTTGAAATTAATTACCATATTTTCTGAATGTTGCTAACAGATTTACACACTTATCAAGTTTTTAGGGAGTACATATCAGATTAATTTTACACATCTATTAGGTTTTTAGGAGTAAATACCACATTAATTTTACACACCTATGATTTTAGTAGTAAATACCAAATTGATTTTACACACCTACCAGGTTTTTAGGGAGTAAAAAACAAATTGATTTTACACACCTATCAGGTTGTTTGAGAGTAAATACCAGATTAATTTTACACAACTATCAGGTTTTCCAGGAGTAAATATCAAATTGATTTTGCACACCTATAAGGTCTATGGAATTAAATACCAAATTGATTTTGCACACCTATCAATTATTTTGGGAGTAAATATTAGATTGATTTCGCACACCTATCAGGTTTTTGGGAGTAAATACCATATCGATTTTGCACACGAATCATGTTTTTCGGGAGAAAATACCGGATTGATTTTGCACACCTATCATGTTTTTGGGAGTAACTACCAGACAGATTTTACACCTTGCACACCTATCAATTATTTTGGGAGTAAATATCAGATTGATTTCGCACACCTATCAGGTTTTTGGGAGTAAATACCATATCGATTTTGCACACGAATCATGTTTTTCAGGAGTAAATACCGGATCGATTTTGCACACCTATCATGTTTTTGGGAGTAACTATCAGACAGATTTTACACAACTATCACGTTTTTTCGGGAGTAAAATATCATATGTTTGGATATAGCTAGCAAGTTTTAATGAGATCAATTATCAAAATTTTCTACCAACCTCTCTGATGCAAGATGCAGCCACAGGTTGTTGTAATAGGACACCAAGTTGGGTTGTTGTAATAGGACACCAAGTTTCTCCTGAAACGGCTTCTAGGTTTCAGGTGTAGATGTCATATTGTTTCCAATAGTTATAAGATTTTTCGAAACAATTATCAGAATATTCACTATCAAATCTCTGGTCCAATTTGTACAATATGTACATGTTTATCCTAACGAACCAAAGGTTAAAACACAAATCATTATTGTCTCTATATTTGTTTGCCATGCAGTATAAGCTACACATTTTGTCGTATACGATTACCAAGGCCTTATGGTAAACTTTCTGATAATGGTATTTACTCCCAAAAACCTGATAGGTGTGCGAAATCAATCTAATATTTACTCCCAAAATAATTGATAGGTGTGCAAAATCAATCTGGTATTTAATTCCATAAACCTTATAGGTGTGCAAAATCAATTTGATATTTACTCCTGGAAAACCTGATAGTTGTGTAAAATTAATCTGGTATTTACTCTCAAACAACCTGATAGGTGTGTAAAATCAATTTGTTTTTTACTCCCTAAAAACCTGGTAGGTGTGTAAAATCAATTTGGTATTTACTACTAAAAACATAGGTGTGTAAAATTAATGTGGTATTTACTCCTAAAAACCTAATAGATGTGTAAAATCAATCTGATATGTACTCCCTAAAAACTTGATAAGTGTGTAAATCTGTTAGCAACATTCAGAAAATATGGTAATTAATTTCAAATGTTTTGCTAGTTACATCCAATCAACCAAAGATGACAAATATAGCAATTGTTTTATTTTTAGCAAACACACCCGGCTACCTACCAAAGCAATAGCAAGTGTTTTATTCTCTCCGTTCCAAATTACTTGACTTCCATTTGTCCAAAAGTTGATGTATCTAGACATGTTATAGTTTGTACATATATCCACTTTTGGACAAATGGAAGTCAAGTAATTTGCTCATGTTTCCATTAGGCTTGAGATGACCACCATCTCTATGCAACTAAGGAGCAGAGTAGAGAAATTAATTTGGGAAATGATTTTCCTATAATTTTCTTCAATAATTTTCCCTTGCCTTGTTTTCCTGTTGCAAGATCCCTAACTAGGTGCTTCGTGTCTAGTGTAAACGAAAAAGCCTGCATTACGTGTCATGATCAGTCAATGCAAACGTCTAGGCTAGTACTAGTACATGCATGCAACGCAGAGGCACATGGATGGGCTAGCTATGCGATTCCGCGGCTGCATGCGCGGTCGCTCGTGATGTCAGGTGCTGGACGTTCTCTGGCTCAGGCAAGTGGGACACGGATCAGCTGCCGCCGCACGGATTGACGTATATGCGGCGCCGCTCCGTTGTACAGTCCGTTATATTAAGCAATTGAGTTTCTGTTTGCATTACTGCTGCTACCCTGTTACTTCATGAATTGGCTTGCTGAAATATATGGCGCATGCTTTTTGTCTATACTGCAATGGCTTGTACCAACATTGAAGTATTTATGTCATGGTTACAACCAGTATATTTCCTCCAGATTTTATATTTTCTTGTATGTAGAATCTATGTCCCAATTCTGTATTTCTGTTGTGAAAAAATATGCTATATTTTCTTAGATGATTTGTGTTTCGCTTTTGAGAAGTGTGTTTTGCATTTTTGCTTAGCAACAACATTTGAAACTTGTAGTCCTTTTTTTTCCTGTTGACTGTATTTTATTGTTTTTCTTGTTTATTCCTGCTAACTCAAATGGCCGTGGTCAGTGAGAATGTCACAGGCAAGCTCCTCTGGTTTGGGCAGTGAGAAGCCGGTGTTGCTTACAGAAGACGATATTTCTGTGGCGGAGTTGAGTAATCTTCCACTGATCAACTGCCCATACTGCATAGACCACCCACTACTTACGAAGAACGTCTCAGGGCAACCTCAAAGCTAGGCGGCACATTTTGTCGCATGTCGGAGATGTGATAAGAGGATTGAGGTACCCAAGCCAATCCATAACTGTTTTTTGCTTTTTAATTTATGCTTTTACTGTTAAAATTAATATCACCTTCTCGTCTCCCCTTGGTAGTATTTGAGGTAGTTTCCAAGCCCTATTTCCATGTATTAGTTTCCATAAAGAAACCTCAGCTAGTTTCCAAGCCCTATTTCCATGTATTAGTTTCCACAAAGAAACTTCAGCTCTGTATGCATTTGAAACTTGACGCTGCATATAATTTAAACAGGCCAGATATTGGGCTTTTTCCTCTGGGATTTTCTAGCAGTTTTCTCTTTTCTCTAGTCACCTGTCATGTACTTCTAATATATTCCATCCTTCCACAATATATGACGTTTTATAGGATTCCCTAAAAAAAGACGTTTTATAGAGAGCTGAAAAGCTTCCTAAAATGTCTAATACTGTGACACGGAGGAAGTATAACACATGTTGAACTAATATTGTTTTTCCCTGATGTTGTTTTAACTGTACTGTAGAAGAAGAATAAATGCAGCTTTTTCAAGTGGCTGCATGTTTATGTGGAGTACCCGCTGAAGGAAGACATTTGTGCTGACAAACGTCTTCTTCTGAAGATACAAGCACTTCATAGGGTGAAAGAAATTCACAGGGATAGAGAAGAGGCCAAATTATTCGAGAACCAGGGGACAAGCCCATTGAACATGAACTACCAACAGTGGAGCAACGTCCCAAGGGTGAACAGTGCCTCTGAGGGTGCCTCTGAACTGAGGGAAATCAAGGAGCTACTTTATGAGGGTGCCTCTGAACTGAGGGAAATCAAGGAGCTACTATGTAAGGTGCTTAAGGTGCTGCGACAACTTCGAGTCCTCGTGTTTGCAGTTGTCCTAGCGGCTCTTGTTCGCATAATTTTTAAGCAATAACATGGGGAATGTAACGCTAGAACATTGGATGGAATTGGATGGCAAGTCCTAAACCCAAGTACTATATACCCCTGTGAAATATCACTCGGTGCCATGCCATCTTATATTATGGTCTTATATTATTCGAATCCTCATGTTTGCAGTTGTCCTAGCGGCTCTTTAGGTTCTTGTTTACAGATTCAGGTGCATGCTTTTGTTAACGGCATTGTGTGTGCGTTTGGGGACTCCCGGTTTATGTGTTGATCTTCTTGAGCATATGACTCAGATTCCGACTATCTCTTCAGAGGGTACATGTTAAGTGTGACATGGTTTTACTTAAATGGTAAACAGTAGAAACGGTCATCCATATCAGTCCCAATTTGTGTTACATGATGACACACAGGTCATATTTATTTTATTTATTTTTTACGCCAACTAAGAGCGGAATGAACCTCGATCTGCCGTCGCCGTGGGTTCGCAGGGGGTTCGAAGTGGACTGCCAGATTCGCTTGGCTCCTAGTTATCATGGCTATCTATACTAGCTAATCTATACTATCAAAAGAATTGATACAGAGGTTTCGTACGCCGAGCCTTCAATGGCGATTAGACGGCAGCTGAGAAGAGAGGCAGAGCAGGCCTCCATCACTGCGACCTGAAAAAGGCGAGGGAGGGCAGAGCAGGCGGAAAGGAACACGCGTCCGTGAGAGAGAGAGAGAGTGGGGAGGTGAGTGGTGAGGGAGAGAGCCGCCAGTTGGCCTGGCGAGATGTCCTTTTAAGGGTTGGAGCAATTTTTGCCTACCTTCTATTTCTCGGCCGAATGGGAGGGGATTAACGGCAGGAGCTGGGAGGGGAGAAGGATAGGCGGCCCTGTTTTTCAAATTTTAAAATTCAGCACGGTCGCTACCGCCGGAATCAGGGCAGGGGAAGGATTGAGAGGCGCCGTCGGAGTCAGAGCACAAGAAAGCTCTCCAAAGAAATGTGCGACAACTATTTCCAACCGGAGGGAGTAAATCTGAAACATTAGAGAGTAGTAAATTACTCTAGGTGGCCACTCTTCGAATCCACGCTTTTGAATTTTTCTAATTCTTTGCATTGTTCCAACAAATTATTTAAGAATTACAACAAAATCATCGCAAAAATATAAAAATGTCACTAAAAATCCGAGAAAACACACAACTTATATCAAACCTTTGCAATATATGGCGTTGCTTTCTCAACAAAACTCGTATATGTTTGTTGCATTTTTAAATAACTCACACAACATCGAATAATCCGGGGCGAATAAAAACTTGAACCCAACTAAACATTGTAACGCATATCCCCTAAAAAAAACTCATGAGCATAATAAGTAAAAATTTCTACACAACAAAAAATACCTTTGTACACAGCAAAAAACTTATATGTACACAATAAAAGAAGCTGATGAATTAGGGCTAGATTAGATGCATTTCTAACCATTAATTTTGTAGGGAAAACCCTAGGTCTCCGCACCAGCGCGACTCCATTCCGTCCAAGACCCCGGCCACCGCCGCCGCCGAAGCCACAGACGTTGCTGTTCTAGACGCTCTTTCAGCCGCCGCGGCCCCGGCCAAGATCGAGATGGACGCCACCGCCGAAGACACTGCCGTTGCTGTTCCAGACGCTCTTGCAGCCGCCGCGCCCCCAGCCTCGTCAACCGCGAAGCCACAACCGTTGTTGTTTCAGCCGCCACGCCCCCAGCCTCGTCCGCCCTGCATCATGTATTTCCTGGTGTGTACTCCTGACCTCGTGCTCTCACCAGAAATCGCTACAGCCGTTTATGATTTGGTGCCTAAGAAATTGGTAAGCTCCGTTGGTTTGAAACATGAGGTAATTTCCTTTTTCAGTTTATACCATGAATAAAATGACAACTGAACATTTGTGGACACTTATTTGTGACTTGAGTTTAAGTCTCTTCCAGGAGATTTTCTATTTTTTAGGAGCATGTTCATGTAATCTCATGGAGTGAAATATCTAGCTTCCATAATTTTCTTCCTTGATCAAACCATTTTCCCACAAGCTCTTGTTTTGCTTAGCTGCAATTTGAATATGCTTAATTTTGATATAATATTGGACAGGTGTTCAAAAGGGGGTTGAGAATGAGGTGCTGGAACAAGGCTGATATAACTTTTAGAGGTCAGGCAGAGGGTTAGAGATGCTGGTGAGGTTGTGATGCAAGTCAGACAATCGAGCACGATCTTATATTATGGTCTTACTCATAATTGGTTTTTGTAGTCTGCATACGTGTATCTATTAAGCTGTGCTAGTTGCTGCTTGTTGGACATGGTTACGCGTATTGTGTTCGGATGTTAAATTTTATAGTTGTGGTACTGAAGGTTTATATCTAAACCAATGTTCAAAATATCGGCCGATTTTCTGATTTATCGGTCGATTAATCGTAACTCGAGGGTTGACCGATAAGATTAAGCCAAATCGGCCATGTTTCTCGTTTTGGCGATTTAATTTATCGCCCAAAAACCGATAAATCGGGCAACCTCACGTGCAAAAGCCCTAAAGTTTTCCTTGTCCTTCCCGCAAACCAGTCCATCCCTCCCCGCTCGATAGGTTTCGGGCGCTGCCCCCGCGCGCCGCCAGGGCCATATGGACTCCGTCGTCGTCGCCGCCATCATGGTGACATGGTCACCACCGGCGGCCGGAGCTAGACTGGCCTTCTCTCCCCACCGTCTGATTTTCCATCTCCCTCTTCTTCCCCAGCAACTCCCCGCGCGTCCAGGTCGACAGGGAAAGGAGGCACATCCATGCCGTAACTTTTCAGGACCGTGACCATTAATTTCCATTATGTAACTTTTAAAGTCCGTGACCATTAACTTCCACTCTGTAACTTTTAAGGGCCGTTACCATTAACTTGCTCTCCGTAACATTTCACGGCCGTGACCGTTAACATCCATGCCGTAACTTTTAAGGGACGTGACCATTGACATGCTCGCCGTCACTTTTAATGCCCGTGACCCTTCACTTCTATCCCGCAACTTTTAACCCCCATGACATATCAGTGAGCGTTAACATCCATGCCGTAACTTTTAACAGCCGTGACCATTAACATCCATGCCGTATCTTTTACCAGACGTGACCATTAACTTGCCCGCCGTAACTTTTAAGGGCCGTGACCGTTAACTTGCTAGCCGTAACTTTTCACGGCTACCAAAAGTTACGGCGGGCATGATGAAAAGTCACTGCGCAGAAAAGTCACGGGATGGATGTTAACGGTCACGGATTTGTCACGGGATGGATGGGAACGCCAGCCGGCCTCAAGCGTTTGAATCAATAGAACCAGATCCTTCTCAATAGAACCAGACTTGGATCTTATGCGTAGCTACTTTCGGGATATAACATGTTACGTTTATGATGTTTTCACCTGAAAATTCAACCGGGCATTATAAAAATAAAAAAATAAAAAATGTAAAAACTTCGCAATTTATCTATGTGTGTCTACAAGATCATGTGTAGGAAATTTGAGGTGATTTAGAGGTGTTGGAAAAAATCATGTTGTTGGAAAAGCTGGTTTAAGTGAGACCAAACGGCCCGTCCTTAAAAAAAGTGATTTTTTTCGACCATGTCCAAATGACCCCAATTTTGGCATACATGATGACATATTAAAATCTTTTTCAGGAGCAACATCTTTTTCGGCGTAATTAAAATCTTTGTCGTCCCATTTAAAATGTTTTTCATGTTCATTGAAATGTTTTTCAGGAGTATTAAAATGTTTTGCAGGGTAATTAAAATGTTTTTCGTCCCATTTAAAATGTTATTCATGTTCATTAAAATCTTTTTCAGGAATATTAAAATGTTTTTCATCCCATTTAAAATGTTTTTTTCGGGGTAATTAAAATGTTTTTCGTCCCATTTAAAATGTTTTTTAGGGTATTTAAAATGTTTTTCGTCCCATTTAAAATGTATTTCATCCCATTTAAAATGTTTTTCATGTTTTTCAGGAGTATTAAAAAAAATTCAGGGAAATTAAAATGTTTTTCAGGAGTATTAAAATGGTATTCATCCCATTTAAAATGTTTTTCAGGAGTATTAAAATGTTTTTCATCCCATTTAAAATGTTTTTCGGGGCAATTAAAATGTTTTTCAGCTTAATTAAAATGTTTTTCCTGTTCATTGAAATGTTTTTCAGGAGTACTAAAATGTTTTTCATCCCATTTAAAATGTTTTTTGGGGTAATTAAAATGTTTTTCAGGAGTATTAAAATGTTTTTCGTCCCATTTAAAATGTTTTTCGTCCCATTTAAAATGTTTTTCATCTCATTTAGACGGCAGCTGAGAAGAGAGGCAGAGCAGGCCTCCATCACTGCGACCTGAAAAAGGCGAGGGAGGGCAGAGCAGGCGGAAAGGAACACGCGTCCGTGAGAGAGAGAGAGAGAGAGAGTGGGGAGGTGAGTGGTGAGGGAGAGAGCCGCCAGTTGGCCTGGCGAGATGTCCTTTTAAGGGTTGGAGCAATTTTGGCCTACCTTCTATTTCTCGGCCGAATGGGAGGGGATTAACGGCAGGAGCTGGGAGGGGAGAAGGATAGGCGGCCCTGTTTTTCAAATTTTAAAATTCAGCACGGTCGCTACCGCCGGAATCAGGGCAGGGGAAGGATTGAGAGGCGCCGTCGGAGTCAGAGCACAAGAAAGCTCTCCAAAGAAATGTGCGACAACTATTTCCAACCGGAGGGAGTAAATCTGAAACATTAGAGAGTAGTAAATTACTCTAGGTGGCCACTCTTCGAATCCACGCTTTTGAATTTTTCTAATTCTTTGCATTGTTCCAACAAATTATTTAAGAATTACAACAAAATCATCGCAAAAATATAAAAATGTCACTAAAAATCCGAGAAAACACACAACTTATATCAAACCTTTGCAATATATGGCGTTGCTTTCTCAACAAAACTCGTATATGTTTGTTGCATTTTTAAATAACTCACACAACATCGAATAATCCGGGGCGAATAAAAACTTGAACCCAACTAAACATTGTAAAGCATATCCCCTAAAAAAAACTCATGAGCATAATAAGTAAAAATTTCTACACAACAAAAAATACCTTTGTACACAGCAAAAAACTTATATGTACACAATAAAAGAAGCTGATGAATTAGGGCTAGATTAGATGCATTTCTAAGCATTAATTTTGTAGGGAAAACCCTAGGTCTCCGCACCAGCGCGACTCCATTCCGTCCAAGACCCCGGCCACCGCCGCCGCCGAAGCCACAGACGTTGTTGTTCTAGACGCTCTTTCAGCCGCCGCGGCCCCGGCCAAGATCGAGATGGACGCCACCGCCGAAGACACTGCCGTTGCTGTTCCAGACGCTCTTCCAGCCGCCGCGCCCCCGGCCTCGTCAACCGCGAAGCCACAGCCGTTGTTGTTTCAGCCGCCACGCCCCCAGCCTTGTCCGCCCTGCATCATGTATTTCCTGGTGTGTACTCCTGACCTCGTGCTCTCACCAGAAATCGCTACAGCCGTTTATGATTTGGTGCCTAAGAAATTGGTAAGCTCCGTTGGTTTGAAACATGAGGTAATTTCCTTTTTCAGTTTATACCATGAATAAAATGACAACTGAACATTTGTGGACACTTATTTGTGACTTGAGTTTAAGTCTCTTCCAGGAGATTTTCTGTTTTTTAGGAGCATGTTCATGTAATCTCATGGAGTGAAATATCTAGCTTCCATAATTTTCTTCCTTGATCAAACCATTTTCCCACAAGCTCTTGTTTTGCTTAGCTGCAATTTGAATATGCTTAATTTTGATATAATATTGGGCAGGTGTTCAAAAGGGGGTTGAGAATGAGGTGCTGGAACAAGGCTGATATAACTTTTAGAGGTCAGGCAGAGGGTTAGAGATGCTGATGAGGTTGTGATGCAAGTCAGACAATCGAGCACGATCTTATATTATGGTCTTACTCATAATTGGTTTTTGTAGTCTGCATACGTGTATCTATTAAGTTGTGCTAGTTGCTGCTTGTTGGACATGGTTACGCGTATTGCGTTCGGATGTTAAATTTTATAGTTGTGGTACTGAAGGTTTATATCTAAACCAATGTTCAAAATATCGGCCGATTTTCTGATTTATCGGTCGATTAATCGTAACTCGGGGGTTGACCGATAAGATTAAGCCAAATCGGCCATGTTTCTCGTTTTGGCGATTTAATTTATCGCCCAAAAACCGATAAATCGGGCAACCTCACGTGCAAAAGCCCTAAAGTTTTCCTTGTCCTTCCCGCAAACCAGTCCATCCCTCCCCGCTCGATAGGTTTCGGGCGCTGCCCCCGCGCGCCGCCAGGGCCATATGGACTCCGTCGTCGTCGCCGCCATCATGGTGACATGGTCACCACCGGCGGCCGGAGCTAGACTGGCCTTCTCTCCCCACCGTCTGATTTTCCATCTCCCTCTTCTTCCCCAGCAACTCCCCGCGCGTCCAGGTCGACAGGGAAAGGAGGCACATCCATGCCGTAACTTTTCAGGACCGTGACCATTAATTTCCATTATGTAACTTTTAAAGTCCGTGACCATTAACTTCCACTCTGTAACTTTTAAGGGCCGTTACCATTAACTTGCTCTCCGTAACATTTCACGGCCGTGACCGTTAACATCCATGCCGTAACTTTTAAGGGACGTGACCATTGACATGCTCGCCGTCATTTTTAATGCCCGTGACCCTTCACTTCTATCCCGCAACTTTTAACCCCCATGACATATCAGTGACCGTTAACATCCATGCCGTAACTTTTAACAGCCGTGACCATTAACATCCATGCCGTATCTTTTACCAGACGTGACCATTAACTTGCCCGCCGTAACTTTTAAGGGCCGTGACCGTTAACTTGCTAGCCGTAACTTTTCACGGCTACCAAAAGTTACGGCGGGCATGATGAAAAGTCACTGCGCAGAAAAGTCACGGGATGGATGTTAACGGTCACGGATTTGTCACGGGATGGATGGGAACGCCAGCCGGCCTCAAGCGTTTGAATCAATAGAACCAGATCCTTCTCAATAGAACCAGACTTGGATCTTATGCGTAGCTACTTTCGGGATATAACATGTTACGTTTATGATGTTTTCACCTGAAAATTCAACCGGGCATTATAAAAATAAAAAAATAAAAAATGTAAAAACTTCGCAATTTATCTATGTGTGTCTACAAGATCATGTGTAGGAAATTTGAGGTGATTTAGAGGTGTTGGAAAAAATCATGTTGTTGGAAAAGCTGGTTTAAGTGAGACCAAACGGTCCGTCCTTAAAAAAAGTGATTTTTTTCGACCATGTCCAAATGACCCCAATTTTGGCATACATGATGACATATTAAAATCTTTTTCAGGAGCAACATCTTTTTCGGCGTAATTAAAATCTTTGTCGTCCCATTTAAAATGTTTTTCATGTTCATTGAAATGTTTTTCAGGAGTATTAAAATGTTTTGCAGGGTAATTAAAATGTTTTTCGTCCCATTTAAAATGTTATTCATGTTCATTAAAATCTTTTTCAGGAATATTAAAATGTTTTTCATCCCATTTAAAATGTTTTTTTCGGGGTAATTAAAATGTTTTTCGTCCCATTTAAAATGTTTTTTAGGGTATTTAAAATGTTTTTCGTCCCATTTAAAATGTTTTTCATCCCATTTAAAATGTTTTTCATGTTTTTCAGGAGTATTAAAAAAAATTCGGGGAAATTAAAATGTTTTTCAGGAGTATTAAAATGGTATTCATCCCATTTAAAATGTTTTTTGGATAATTAAAATGTTTTTCAGGAGTATTAAAATGTTTTTCATCCCATTTAAAATGTTTTTCGGGGCAATTAAAATGTTTTTCAGCTTAATTAAAATGTTTTTCCTGTTCATTGAAATGTTTTTCAGGAGTACTAAAATGTTTTTCATCCCATTTAAAATGTTTTTTGGGGTAATTAAAATGTTTTTCAGGAGTATTAAAATGTTTTTCGTCCCATTTAAAATGTTTTTCATCCCATTTAACTAGGGTTCGTGCCAACTAGGGTTCGTGCCGCCGCCGTCGTTTTCGGTGATCCACTGGATGACGTGTCTCGAGAGAGTGTCGCCTTAAGTAGTGGGTGCGGCCTTGGACTTGGCCGTCGTCCATTCTGGACCGTAGTAGCGCCTGTTGGGCTTGGGGGCGCCGCTGGGCCGCGCCGGCTGGGCTTGGGCTGCCTCTGCCTACGGGGCCGCTTCGTCAGGTGCGCTAACATACCATAAATACTGCCGTACATAGAGTTTGAGCTTTTCATTAGTAATTCTTTACGCCGCAAAAAACTTTTTTGTCCAGCAACCACCGCATGGAGAAGTCAAACTCTGATTGTTCAAGAAGAAGAAAAACAGAATTGCGAAGTGTTGCCTACCACACAACGGGATCGACAGCAGAGCAGAGGATTAGTTGGGACTAGTCAAGACCACATGTTCAAGACTGACAAAAACGCCGAGCCACGCCTGCTCAAATAATCTATAGCTTGGTGCACCAAAATATCCATGTCGGACGAACGAATTGCATGCAAGTGTGCGGTAATATACGCATGACTACATACATGTCTATTGGATGATATAGAGTCATGCATGTGGCGGTCTATTTATACTCCATTGCAAATTAAGTGCCTTTCATCCTTCTTCTGGTAACAAACTGCACTAGGTCAGTTAGCTATTCTTTAGATAGAAGCATGTAGTCCTTTTCTCAAAGCTAGTATTCCTCAACATTTCGATTATTTGTACATACAAATTATTGCTCTGAGATGTTGGAGCAAAACAAACATGCCAGGTGTTTTCCTATATGGATAGCATGAAAGGGTCGATCAAGCTACGGATGAAGCCTGGCTAGTCGTTCCTATGGTCGAATCCGTTGGTGCATAATAGTGAGGCAAAGCACCCCAGTGTCCTGCCGTCAGATCATCGATAGTCGTTCGTATCGTCGAATCCATTGTGCTCGGCATGGCTCACCACTGCTTACAAAATTGATGAATGGCCCTTACTTTTTTTTCATGTAATGTGCTTTCGAGGCAGGGCTCTATGGAGCTGTTTGTTTAATTTTTTGGCTCAAAACATTGTTTCCACTTGGCAAAAATCCCTGAAAAACAGTGTGGTTAGGGCTTCTTCAACGGGGACCCCTAAAACGGACATGGTATTTCACGGCGGACATGCATACATTTGAAACCAGATTTGAATAAACCGTGCAATTTTCATGCAAACTGGATGATTTTCATCTAAACCGGACGAAAATCCTTACAAATCTGAAATTTTCACCAAATCTATAAGGTAGGATATTTTGACCTAATCTAAATGATCGCCGGCAGGGAGCGCCCGTTTCCCATGACATTTCTTCCACCATCTCCGGCAGCAACCTCACTAGGTGGGCGTCGGGGGCCCCGAGAAGTGAAGCGTTTGCAGGAGGGGAAAAGTGTTTTCTTCCGCTAAGTTCCTGGCAAGCTCACCAACTGTAGCATAGCAAGACATTGATGGTGGCCTTCTAGGACCCAAACGGTGGCAGCCTACCATGTCCTAATCTTCTTTCCTATCGACAGTGGCGAAAGTGGACATGTTGGCCTCGTCCTCGTAGCAGCCAGGCGCGAAGAGATAAGGTGCCGCGGCCGATGTGGAGCTAGCATCGTCCTATATATGTCTCATGCACCACCTCTTCCTCCGCCATCATCGCTGCCACCATCGCTTGCGGCGTATCTCATGTGCGCTGGGATATGACAGGAGTACCGTCCGTTTCTCATCTAGGAAGCCCGGACATGCCTCTACCATGGTCGTAACAGGTTGTCGTCCGGCTGGTCATTGGCAGTTTGTTCCTCCATGGCATTACTCGTCGATGAGTCATTGGTTGTGCGTTTGGTCGTGCTGCGCTTGCTGGAACGACGTCTCCTACTCTTCCGCCATCATGTCTGTGAACTAATCCCAAGCCTTCTCCATGGTGATGTCGGCAAGGAACGTCGAGAGTTGTGACTTCGGCTCATTATCGACCGCCTGGTCCGTCGTCTCACCGGCCTAGCCGCCCTACATAGAGCTAGCTCGCAAGCCAACCTATATTTCGGCTGGCTCGGTGGGCCAGCTAAGAAGCTACAATGTCGGACAACTCCTGCTTCTATTCGGTGGAGAGGCTGTCCCATAGTGCTTTGGAGCGCAAAACCATGGTGAGCTTGGTGCACAGAGGACATCGGGACTACTGGTGTGGTGTGTATTTTGCTGAGCCTGGCCATGTATAAATGGCGGGCGCCAGTGAGGCCAACCGCAACGGACTGGTGGTGGTTGCATGCGGGCGCCAGAGTTTCTTTCTTGGGTGCCGCACTTGTTGAATGCTAACAAGTGGATGGATGGATGTCGTTTGCATGCCAAGAGAAGGCGTGTACAACAGAACACTGCGCGGACCGTACTCTTGGCCAGTGCGCAGCTTCTATGCCAGCTTTACTGAGAGGTCGCATCCGATATGGGCCAGCGTTATAACTGTGTGCGATGCAAACATCACATATGCTTAATAAAGAAAACGATGTGCGAGGATATGAAACATGTGTGATGGCAGATCCATCGGGCCATATCGGAGGAAAATTAGCTTTTGAAGTGGATAGCATGCTCTTGTTTGCTCTGCCATGTCAGTAAGACTCTGAAGGGTGTGGACCTAATGTTACATGCTCTACATTAGTGTGTGTCTGTCGCCCAGTGCACAGGTAGCGAAATAACCAGGATCGGAAAAGTAAGAAGAGAAGAAAGCAGAGGAACCCGTGCGTAACCTGCAGCTTTGGACCTAGCCGCCGCCTCCCAAGAACCCTAGCTTGCTGCCTCCCACCGGCGCCAGCGCCGGTCCATCCCGTCTCCGGTGGCCCTACGGCCATGGAGGCGGGGTGGATCTCGGCTCTTGCCGGTGGGAGGGCTCCGTTTTTAGATTTTTTTTAAGCTTTGCTAGGGTTTGTGTTCTGCTCAGGAAGGCGAGGCGGTGGCGGCTCCCTGAAGATGGAATGAAGGTCTCCCCGCCTAGCCCCCGTTCCGGTGATGCATCTTGCATCATCGGTGGGCATGTGGAGTTGTGTCTCCGGCGGATCTGTCTTTGGTGGATTTTCTCGGATCTATTCGTCGTTCGTCTTCGTTCTTGTGTTTTCAAGTTGGATTCTTTTGATCTACACTCTTCATCCGCGGCGGTTGCTGTTCTGGTGCGTTGGTTCTACGGGGCCTTAGCACGATGACTTCCCGACTATCTACTACAACAAGGTTTGGCCGGCTCCGGCGAGGGAGGGGCAATGACAGCGGCGCACCTTCGGCTCGCTCCAGTGCTTGTAGTCGTCGCTAGGTGGTCTACGAATCTAGATGTAATTTTTATTATTTCTAGTGCTCGTTGTACTACCATGATTGAAGATGAATAAATTGAAAGTTTTCCCCGCAAAAAAAAAGAGAAGAAAGCAGCTGTAAGGAATGCTCAGCAATCAGCATGTACACCGTCGATCCCCTGTAGTTGCGATAGCTATTGCCGAGCCCTTCATCCCTGTGGTCCAGCCGCTCCCTCATGCCGCCAAATGGTCGGTGCTGGCGTGTGCTTGCTCACCTAGCTCCGTTTCGCCGGCCTATGCGGAGAAGTTCAGACCTCATCTGTATATTACTCCCTCCGTCTCAAAATTCTTGTCTTAAATTTATCTAAATACGGATATATTATGTTTTAGTGTTAGACACATTTGTATCTAGACAAATCTAAAACAAGAATTTTGGGACGGAGGGAGTACTATTCTTTGTTGCCTGTGGACCATGGCCTTTTCCCACCTTCCTAGAAGCTACAGCGGGCAAAAGTCCATTGTCATCGTCCTCTACAATGCATCATCCCTTGCTGCTGGCCATCGTGGTCCTTCCGATCATCCCACCTCCCGTTTATTTGCATACAGTCTGCTAGGGACAAAGTGGAAACGATAAAGTTGTGGAGTGGCCGTGATGTAGTTTAGTCAAAGTCGGATGAAGGTTGTTGAAGGCAATGAAACTCTCGACGTATTAATCGGGTGCATGGTGCACGTATATAAGTACAAGGGGAGCCCTCAGCCTCATCTATATAAGTAAACTAGAGGCGGGGCCGGTAGGAGATTATCCTAACATATACATGCACATAATATGTTCAACACCCCCCTGTAGTCGATACGTCACCAATGACGCATGGACTGGACCGGGACTCCTCAAATGTAGGCGTCTCTAACCCCTTGGTCATAACATCGGCAAACTGCTGAGCGGTGGGAACACGAAGAACGCGGATGCGCCCAAGAGCCACCTGCTCTCGCACGAAGTGAATGTCGAGCTCAATACGCTTCGTGCGACGACAGGGTTGGCGGAGAGGTAGACTGCAGAGACATTGTCACAGTAGACAATGGTGGCCTTCGGGACATCAAGAAGCAACTCTTGGAGAAGCTGCCGGAGCCACGAGTAATCAGCGACGGCATTGGCCACAGCACGATACTCAGCCTCAGCACTAGAGCGTGATACCATCGGTTGTCGTTTAGACGACCACGATATGAGCTAGGGACCCAGGTAGACGCAGTAGCCTGAAGTGGAGCGACGGGTGTCCGGACAGCCAGCCCAATCAGCGTCACTGTAGGCAACAAGGTCGGTCGAGGGCGAAGCCGTCAACGTAAGACCGACGGCCGTGGTGCCGCGGATGTACCGAAGAATCCACTTCACCAGGTTCGAGTGAGTGTCGCGAGGTGTGTGCATGTTGAGACACACCTGCTGGACGGTGTACTGCAGGTCCGGCCGAGAGAGTGTCAAGTACTGAAGGGCGCCGACGATGGAGCAGTAAACGCCGCATCCGGCGCAGGTGAACCGTCGAGCCCAGAAACCCCGACCTTTTTGTCGATAGGCGTGGGGATGGGCTTGCAGTTAAGCATGCCTGCCCGCTCCAGGAGGTACTGCACATACTGCTGCAGGTGGAGAAAGAACACGTCAGCGCGTCGTACTACCTCAATACCGAGGAAGTAGTGCAACGGGCCGAGGTCCATCATGGTGAACTCGGCGCTGAGGCGAGCAGTATGCTGGTGAAGGAGCTCTGGCGAGGAGGCCGTCGGGATGATGTCATCGACGTAGAGGATCAGGTAAGTGGCCGCCGGAGCCTGGTTGTAGACAACAGCGAGGCGTCGGAGCGAGTAGCTCGGAACCCAAGCTGCTGCAGGAAGCCGGCAATCCGCTGGTACCAGGCTCGAGGGGCCTGCTTCACCCCGTATAAGGAGCAGGAGAGCAAGCACTCATGGTTAGGAAAAGTCGCGTCGACGAAGCTAGTAGGCTGCTGACGGAAGACCAGCTCCGAGAGATGGCCATGCAAGAACACGTTCGACACATCCATCTGATGTGCCGTCCAGGCTCGAGAGACCGCGAGCTGAAGGACCGCGCGAATCGTGCCCGGTTTGACAACCGGGGCGAAGGTGTCGGTGAAGTCGACTCCAGCACGCTACCGGAACCCGCGTACCACCCACCGAGCCTTATAGTGCTCGAGAGACCCGTCAGGACATGTCTTATGCCGGAAGACCCACTTGGTAGTGATGACATTGGCATGGGCGGGCCGCGGGACCTGCCAGGTGCGGTTGCGCACAAGCACGTCAAACTCCTACTGCATCACAGCGAGCCAATGCGGATCGCGAAGCGCAGATCGAGCTAACGACGGGAGGGGTGACGGTGTGGACGTCGAGGCAGCGAGGAGATATTCGTCTGCGGAATAGTGCTTGCCGGGTCAATGAATACCGGAGCAAGCACGGGGACCGGCCGGGGGGGGAGAAGTCGGCGGTCCCGATGGAGATGCTGGCGGGGCCGAGGGTGCATCCGGCAGAGTTGACGAGGTCGGCGACGAGGCCAGCGAGGCCGGCGAGGGGGGATCGACCGAGGGCAAAGTCGACGAAGAGCCCATCGGGATCACAGGTGAAGCCGTCGAGGAGCCAGGGTCAGGCGCATGAGATGCGCTTGCTGACCGGGCTAAGGACTCGAGGGGAGTCGGGGCGCTATGGTTGCCGGCGAGGATGCAGCCGGGCCGGCGGGAGAGCCTGGGGCGGCGGGTGACGGGGCCCGGTCCGACGCCACATACCCAGACCGGGGCCCAGGCGCTGCAGGAGCGCCGAAGCCAGGGGAAGGCCCACGCGCTGCAGGGGGGCCGAGCGCAAGTGAGCGGCCTCCTCGAAGGGCGCTAGGAGGCGCAGGTGACGATGACGAGTCGACCGGCGGCGGTACCTGGTGAAAGGGAGAAGACCTCTCGTCAAAGTAAACGTGTCGTGAGGTGAAAACTTGGTGGGAAGCCGGATCATAGAAACGATAACCTTTGGTGTTTGGTGGGTATCCGAGAAAGATGCATGCCTCAGAGCGAGGTGCGAGTTTATGAGGAGTAGTGGAGGCGAGGGATAACAGAAACACCCAAAAACACGAAGGTCGTCATAGGAGGGAGGGCTAACGGAGAGGAGATGATATGGTGAAAAGTTCCAACGAGCACGACTCACATGAATGTTGATGAGGAGAGAGGCCGTGGAGAGGGCGTCCGGCCAAAACCGGGGCGGGATATTAGCGTGGAAGAGAAGAGTGCGCAGACAATCATTGAGGGTGCGAAGGATCCGTTCGGTGCGACCATTTTGTTGCGAGGTATACGGGCAAGTGAGACGAAGAATCGTGCCATGTGTGGCAAGGAGAGTGCGAACCCCGACGTTGTCGAACTCCTTCCCATTGTCAGTCTGCAAGCCATGAATGGGACGCCCAAACTGCGTAGCGACATAGGAGTAAAAGGTAGTGAGAACGAAGAGTGCATCGTATTTTCTCCGCAACAGGAAGGTCCGCACATATATAGTGCGACAAATCATCAAGTATGACAAGATAGTATAAAAAATTGTATTACTGGCAGCAGGAGATGTCCATAAGTCACTATGAATCAAATCAAATGGATACAACACCAGCGATGAGAACGCACTAAACGGAAGATGGCCGTGCTTGCCGAGACAACAAGCATGACAAGTATGATCATCGGTTTTATTACACGTGAATGAAGAAGTCCTAAGAATATGATGAAGGGTGGCCGGGTTCGGATGTCCCAGCCGAGCATGCCAAAGGTCCACCGTGGCGGAGAGAGCAACCGGAGCGGATGTGGAGGTGTTGGTGGAGTGCGCCGGGTAGAGGCCGTCCGGGCTGTCACATCGGTGGAGTACCATCCGGGTACGGGCATCCTTGACAGAAAAACCCACTTTGTCAAATTCATCAGTTATAGAATTTTCACGTGTAAGAGAACGAACGGAAACAAGATTGGTGACTAACTCAGGTGAAACTAAGACATTAGACATATGTATAGGCATGGAGTTAGATGGAAAAGAACCATGACCGACATGAGTAATGGGAAGGGATGAACCGTCCCCAAGAGTGATATAACATGCGGTAGAAACTGGATATGCAGAGTTGAGGTTACTAGGGTTGGAAGTCATGTGGGCGGTAGCCCCGGTGTCCATATACCAGTCGCCGCCGCAGGTGTATGTGTTGGGTGTAGGAGCGGAGTGAAGCTCCGTGAGAAGGGCCGGATCCCAGGGTGCCGGCGGAAGTGCGGCGGCCGTGGCAGGGGCGCGGCGGGGTAGGCGGGCAGGGCCGTGGGGTAGCTGCCCAGGGCAGCGTACGCAGGCGCAGCCACGGGGTAGCCGCCTGGGGCGGCAAGCATCGCCTGATGGGC
>NC_041385.1:860983146-860986651 GCF_002162155.2 Triticum dicoccoides | reverse complement strand
GGGGGCAAGGGGCGGCGGCTGGTACGCCGGTGGCGGAGGCGCCTGGAAGTAGGCCGCCGGTGGTGGCGGGGCTGCGGAGCCGTGGGAGGAGCGGCGCGTGAGGTGTCCGCGGCAAGCGTCATGTGCGTGGCCCGGGACTTCACCATCTTCATTCTCTTCTCCTCCAACCGAAGATAGGCCACAACCCGAGGAAAGGTCGGGTCCGGAAGGAACATGAGGTTGGAGGCCGCGTTGCTGAACTCTTCATTCAGGCCAGCGGTGAGCGTGCTAAAGAGAAGCTCGTCGGAGACCCGCTCCCCAAGGTCGCAAAGCTCGTCAGCAAGTTTCTTAAGGCGCATACGATAATCGTCGATAGACGAGTCAAGTTGATGGCAGCCAAAAAATTCTTGCTGAAGAAACACGCGGCGTTGGAGGGCGTTGTCGCGGAAGAGCCCGTTCAGCTTCTCCCACACCGTCTGCGCGTCATCAGTGTCGCAAACGATTGTGTGGAAGATGTCCTTGGAGATTATCCTAACAGATACATGCACATAATATGTTCAACAGAGGTGACGTTGATACGAACAATAATTTGAGACTTGAGGGACCAAATTAAACTATAATACTAGGTACCGCTAGGCGATCTAAATGTGATGAACACATCACATTGGAAATTAATTAACACGTCTAACTAATATATGAACACGAAGAAACAAATTGCGACGAAGCACGGCTGTCCCCGGCATACAAGAGTTCATTCCAGGCTATGTACGCCATCAATTGGTTGAGGAATCTGTCTCTTTAGCAGAAAAAAACAACTCCATGGCCATGGTCGTTACTGGCGGAGCACTTGTCGACCAGCTCGACGTAGCCCCAGGCGCACCATTGGTGGCGGAGGCGAGCATGAAACTGCTGGTAGTCCTCGCTGCCGAAACTTTGCTCGAGGACAAGGAGTTGCATCACAAGGTCGTCGGGAAGTCGGCGGCGGCCGCTGGAGCGACCCCCCTTCTTATCCGCGGTGGTCGTGATCCCGGTGGACTCCGTCCCCAGCGCGGCGGCCTTTGTCTCCATCGATCAACACACGAACCAAGCCCTAGGCTAGCTTGCCTCAGGACCCAGCTGCTTTTATTCTTATCACGGAGATTCGAAATCATAGGAGTCCACCTCTGTGGATCGGGCTCCCACTGGGCCAGGCTCCTCTCTATCTCTTCCAAACGGCAGCTTTTGTTTCCAAAAAAAAAAAAACGCATGTGTGCAGGGAGTTATTATCCTAAGAAAAGGAGTTAATATTTTGTAACTCCCTACCTGGCTAAATAAAACAAAAAACTTGTAAACTTTATTTAACACAGTACATACGCAAACACTCATATATACGCGCATACACTTACCCTATAAACGCACACACGCACACCCTACCTCTATGAGCACCTTGGAGAGACCGAGCCAGCATATCATCTTGAGATTTTATGAAGCCACCGTAGACGGCTCGCAGTCCACGAGAACGTCTTCTCCCACTGAACACGCATCGCCGGAAGTCCTGAAATAATTACAAGATAAATGCGAGCATAAGAACTAGTTCTATCAAGTCAACTAGTTCTTACTAAAAATAAACTATTTCAACTAGTTCTATTAATTTTCTTACTAATTCTATTAAACACTTACTAAAAACAGTAATTTTTTCTCTAAACTGAACACTACTGCACTAATTAACATCTAGTTAATCCCTACTGCCCTAACCCTACCGCCCTAGTTCTTAAGCATCTACAAGTACTAACTAATTAGATGAAGCCTAGCTAGGTACTTAAGCATCTACAACTACTTAAGCACCCATTGATGAACCCCAGGAATTTTTCCTAAAAAACTACTTAAGCATCTACAACTACTGCCCTAATTAACATATAGTTTACAATTATATTTACTTAACTACATTGGGTGCACAACAACTTTATAACTACTTCAGCATCTACACGTAGTAGCTAATTTGATGAACCCTAACTAATTAGATGAACTCTAAAATTTGATGAACCCTAGGAACCCTAGCTAGGCAGAGGTAGGGGGAAGGAGGAGGAGGTGTAGGCGTGCTCACCTCGGGCGCCGGCGGAGTTAGGGAGCGGCCGAGGGAGGGGCACACGGCGCCGTCGAGGTCGGGGTCGGGGCTCGGGCGTGCGGCGGAGGGCAATGATGTAGGGTGACGAGAACGGGGGGCCACCGAGGCAACAGAGGGCATGCGGAGGGCGACGGGAGAGCGCGTGGCGGCAGACGGCGATGTAGGGAGACAGCGGCCGTGACAGCAGATCGAGGGGGGGGGGGGAAGTGGTCGGGGCAAAAAGAACCGCGCGGTTAAGTCAAAAATAGCAGTAGCGCTGGCCCAGGAACACGCTACTGCTACAATGCTGGCTAACAAAATGCGCTACTGCTACCGTTGAAAGCACGCTGCTGCTACGCCTTTCTCCTTTATTTTTCTTTTTCCTTTATTTTCCATCACATTTTATTTTTTTCCTTTCCCCTTTTCTATTTCTTTCATTTTCATTTACTTTTCTATATGTTTTTCATTTTATTTTATTTTCGTTAGCAGTAGCGCTTTCCGCGTAAAACACGCTGCTACAACCGTCTTAGCAGCAGCACGCTCTTCGTAAGCTCGCTACTACTATTCCTAGCCTGCGTGGGAATTGTAGTAGTAGCGTTTGTTTCCTCAGACGCACTACTGTTATAAACTTAGCTGCAACGCGTTTCTTTGCCCGGCGCTAGTGGTAAGTAGTAGTATAGCGCTTCCTTTTCTCCCGCGCTACTAGTACGTTTCTGTGTATAAGCTTTTCCCTAGTAGTGTAATTTTACTGAAACATTGTTTTTGTAGTAATGGTCTAAACTGGAGCACTAGCCTGTTCATTGCAGTGATTTTGCGTGAGCCGCCAGGTCTTGTTCGTCTCAATGCTCGCCATCTCTTCCATTAACCGGAGGGGGACATTGGTCATATCAGATTCGTCATATTTTGTATGAATGTTCTATATACATACATCCATCGATATCATTCCATACATACATAGACATCTACATTATATATGAACAAACATTTGCATGAAGTAGTATTGGTTTCCTCTTCTTCCTCTTCTTATTTCCTTTTTCCTCTCATTCTTTTTCTTCTTCTTCCTTCTTAAAAATACATGAAGTAGTATTGTTTTTTTTAAATAATGTTCAAATAAAATTCTATGAACAGAAAAAATACTATTTTTTCTAAAAATCTATCTTTTGCATATATACATGAACATATATATACACAGAGAACATATATACATACATATATACATTTTTATAAAAATGCAAAAAAAATCTAAAAAAAGACATATAACCAGATATACACACATACATATACTCACACATATACATATAATCTGAAAAAAAACACCATATACACATATAATCTGAAAAAACAGAGGAGAGGACGGGGGTGCGGCGCCGGCCTGACAGGGCAGTGGCGGCTGGGCGGCGTGCGGCGCCAGCGCAGGGAAGGGGCGGCGGCGCGGCCTCCGCG
>NC_041385.1:860971961-860981454 GCF_002162155.2 Triticum dicoccoides | reverse complement strand
AAAAATTATAAACTTTCTGTTAGTGCCATTAGTTATCAAATTTGAAAACACTTTTTTTGTTTTCTTTGTTGCTTTATTTATTTTATTTTGTTTCTACTTACAACAAAATACTTATTGTTGCTATTTTTAATATTTTTTTTCCAGTTTTTTTGTTTTGTTTTCTGCATTATTTATTTTCTTTTGGTTTTTTCTTTATTTTTTAATTCTTTTTGCTTTTAGGTCAGCAAAATTATAAACTTTCTGTTAGTGCCATTAGTTTTAGAAAAATTATAAACTTTCTGTTTGTGCCATTAGTTTTCAAATTTGAATAGTTAAAATTTGAATTCTTTGAAATTTGTGTGAGTCACAAGTTTGTGATTAACTTTACTAAAAAAATGAACATAGATGCAACTATAGAGAAAATTCGACCTAAATTCATAATCAATTTCTATGAATTTCAGAGAAATTCACTATGAATTTAGGTCAAATTCCCTGTATAGGGGCATCTATTTTCACTTTGAGAGGAGCTCAACAAGGCAGAGAGGGACGGGGTTATAAACCGGTGTGAGCGCCCTTCGGTTGGCGAGGTGGGACTAAACTCTGACTGCAACGAGGACCAACCCTTTAGTCCCGGTTTGTGGCACAAACCGGGACTAATGGTCCCAGGGACTAACGAACATAGATGCACCTATAGAGAAAATTCGACCTAAATTCATAGTTTTCAAATGAACTCTTAAAAAGTTGGCATAACATGTGCATGTACAAAACGGACAATGGTATCATACTCGTCTGTTACAAAGTTGGCATGGTGTCATCATAATAGTTGCGGGAGAAAGTCTTCACTTTTTCTTCGCTTGTGTCATTTGCTTATTGCGCCGTAACAATGGATAATCTTCATCGTTTATCAGGATGCTTGGGTCAGCCTTGACTTTGAAGGGAGGAATTTCATGAAACTTTTCATACTCTTCAGACATGTCTGTCTTGCCCTTCACTCCCAGGATGTCCCTTTTTCCTGAAAGAACTATGTGGCGCTTTGGCTCATCGTATGATGTATTCGCTTCCATATCTTTTCTTTTCCTCGGTCTGGTAGACATGTCCTTCACATAGATAACCTGTGCCACATCATTGACTAGGACGAACGGTTCATTAGTGTACCCAAGATTTTTCAGATTCACTGTTGTCATTCCGTACTGTGGGTCTACCTGTACCCCGCCTCCTGACAGATTGACCCATTTGCACTTAAACAAAGGGACCTTAAAATCTACTCCGTAGTCAAGTTCCCATATGTCCACTATGTAACCATAATATGTGTCATTTCCCCTGTCGGTTGCTGCATCAAAGCGGACACCGCTGTTTTGGTTGGTGCTCTTTTGATCTTGGTCAATCGTGTAAAATGTATTCCCATTTATCTCGTATCCTTTCCAAATCATTACAGTCGAAGATGGTCCCCTGGACAATAAGTACAGCTCACCACAAACAGTGTTGTCACCTCTGAGAGGTGTTTCCAACCAACTGATGAAAGTCCTGATGTGTTCACATGTAATCCAGTCGTCGCACTGCTCCGGGTGTTTGGAGCGCAGACTGTTCTTGTGTTCATCGACATATGGGGTCACCAAGGTAGAGTTCTGTAGAACCGTGTAGTGTGCTTGAGACCAAGAATATCCGTCCCTGCATATTATTGAGTCCCTTCTAAGAGAACCTTTTCCAGTCAGTCTCCCCTCATACCGCGATTTAGGGAGACCTATCTTCTTAAGGCCAGAAATGAAGTCAACACAAAACCCGATGACATCCTCTATTTGATGGCCCATGGAGATGCTTCCTTCTGGCCTAGCACGGTTACAGACATATTTCTTTAGGACTCCCATGAACCTCTCAAAGGGGAACATATTGTGATATTGAAGACTCTAGAATGACAATCTCGTCGACTAGATGAACTAGGACATGCGTCATGATATTGAAGAAGGATGGTGGGAACACCAGCTCGAAACTGACAAGACATTGCGCCACATCACTCCTTAGCGTTGGTACGATTTCTGGATCGATCACCTTCTGAGAGATTGCATTGAGGAATGCACATAGCTTCACAATGGCTAATCAGACGTTTTCCGGTAGAAGCCCCCTCAATGCAACCGGAAGCAGTTGCGTCATAATCACGTGGCAGTCATGAGACTTTATGTTCTGGAACTTTTTCTCTGGCATATTTATTATTCTCTTTATATTCGACGAGAAGCCAGTCGGGACCTTCATACTGAGCAGGCATTCAAAGAAGATTTCTTTCTCTTCTTTCGTAACACCGTAGCTGGCAGGACCTTCATACTGCTTCGGAGGCATGCCCTCTTTTTCGTGCAAGCATTGCAGGTCCTCCCATGCCTCAGGTGTATCTTTTGTTTTCCCATACACGCCCAAGAAGCCTAGCAGGTTCACGCAAAGGTTCTTCGTCACGTGCATCACGTTGATCGAAGAGCGGACCTCTAGGTCTTTCCAGTAGGGTAGGTCCCAAAATATAGATTTCTTCTTCCACATGGGTGCGTGATTCTCAGCGTCATTCAGAACAGCTAGTCCGACGGGACTCTTTCCAAAGATTACGTGTAAATCATTGACAATAGCAAGTACGTGATCACCGGTACGCATGGTGGGCTTCTTCCGGTGATCTGCCTCACCTTTGAAATGCTTGCCTTTCTTTCGAGATTGATGGTTGGTCGGAAGAAATCGACGATGGCCCAGGTACACATTCTTCCTGCAGCTTCCCAGGTATATACTATCGGTGTCAAGTAAACAGTGCGTGCATGCGTGGTATCCCTTGTTTGTCTGTCCTGAAAGGTTACTGAGAGCGCGCCAATCGTTGATGGTCACGAACAGCAACGACTTTAGGTCAAATTCCTCCTTTTTGTGCTCATCCCACGTACGTACACGATTTCCATTCCACAGCTATAAAAGTTCTTCAACTAATGGCCTTAGGTACACATCAATGTCGTTGCCGAGTTGCTTAGGGCCTTGGATGAGAATTGGCATCATAATGAACTTCCGCTTCATGCACATCCAAGGAGGAAGGTTATACATACGTAGAGTCACGGGCCAGGTGCTGCGATTGCTGCTCTGCTCCCCGAAAGGATTAATGTCATCTGTGCTTAAAGCAAACCATACGTTCCTTTTGTCCTTTGCAAACTCATCCCAGTACTTTCTCTCGATTTTTCTCCACTGCGACCCGTCAGCGGGTGCTCTCAACTTCTCGTCTTTCTTATGGTCCTCACTGTGCCATTGCATCAACTTGGCATGCTCTCGGTTTCTGAACAGACGTTTCAACCGTGGTATTATAGGAGCATACCACATCACCTTCGCAGGAACCCTCTTGCTGGGAGGCTCGCCGGCAACATCACCAGGGTCATCTCGTCTGATCTTATACCGCAATGCATCGCATACCGGGCATGCGTTCAGATCCTTGTATGCACCGCGGTAGAGGATGCAGTCATTAGGGCATGCATGTATCTTCTCCACCTCCAATCCTAGAGGGCATACGACCTTCTTTGCTGCGTGTATACTGTCGGGCAATTCATTATCCTTTGGAAGCTTCTTCTTCATTATTTTCAGTAGCTTCTCAAATCCTTTATCAGGCACAGCATTCCCTTCCTTCCACTGCAGCAATTCCAGTATGGTACCGAGCTTTGTGTTGCCATCTTCGCAATTGGGGTACAACCCTTTTTTGTGATCCTCTAACATGCGATCAAACTTCAGCTTCTCCTTTTGACTTTTGCATTGCGTCCTTGCATCGACAATGACCCGGCGAGAATAGTCATCATCGGGCACATCGTCTGGTTCCTCTTAATCTTCAGCAGCTTCGCCCGTTGCAGCACCATCATGCACATCGTCTGGTTCCTTTTGATGTTCAGTAGCATCACCGTCTTCACGGGGCACATAGTTGTCATCGTACTCTTCTTCTTCGCCGTCTTCCATCATAACCCCTATTTCTCCGTGGCTCGTCCAAACATTATAGTGTGGCATGAAACCCTTGTAAAGTAGGTGGGTGTGAAGGATTTTCCGGTTAGAGTAAGACTTCGTATTCTCACATATAGGGCATGGACAACACATAAAACCATTCTGCTTGTTTGCCTCAGCCACTTCGAGAAAATCATGCACGCCCTTAGTGTACTCGGAGGTGTGTCTGTCACCGTACATCCATTGTCGGTTCATCTGCGTGCATTATATATAATTAAGTGTGTCAAAAATCATTACAGAACATCATGAATAGATAATTAAGTGACCAAATTAATAGAAGTTCATCATCACATAAAAACCAAAGTACATACATAGTTCTCATCTAACAACATAAAGCTCTGCAGAGCATCTAAATTAATTAAACCATACATTGAAACTATGTAAAACATTTCAATGCGAAAACAAATGCGATCATAATCGCAACCAAGGTAACAACTAATCCAACGGCATAATGATACCAAGCCTCGGTATGAATGGCATATTTTCTAATCTTTCTAATCTTCAAGCGCATTGCATCCATCTTGATCTTGTGATCATCGACGACATCCGCAACATGCAACTCAAATATCATCTTCTCCTCCTCAAGTTTTTTTATTTTTTCCTTCAAGAAATTGTTTTCTTCTTCAACTAAATTTAACCTCTCGACAATAGGGTCGGTTGGAATTTCCGGTTCAACAACCTCCTAGATAAATAAAATCTATGTCACGTTGGTCGGCATAATTTTTATAAACAATAAATGAACCAATAGTTATGAAAAGATAATATATACCACATCCGAATCATAGACAGGACGAGGGCCGATGGGGGCAGATACCAAAACCATCGCACTATATAAGATGCAATAATAAAAGTAAGAAAATAATACAAGTATCTATCTAAACATACAAGTAAGAATATTTTTCCTTTCAGAAAGAAGATAAGAACAAGAGGCTCACCACGGTGGTGTCGGCGATGAGATCGGCGCGGGTGATCGACGGCGGTGAAGACGGGGACGGGGCGTGACGGACCGCTAAACCTAGACAAATATTGACGAAAATGGAGCTTGGAGGTCGAGCTTGGAGAGGAGAAATCTTAAGTAGTGTGGCTCGGGAATTCCATCGAACACCTTGTGTGCATAGGAGGTGAGCTAGAGCACCACCAAGCCCTCTCCCCTCGGCTAAGACAAAAAATAGAGCAGTGTGCTCTGCTCTTACGCGGGGGGTATATATAGGCTCCTCACGTTAAATAGGGCACCATCTAAATCCGTTGAGACGACACCGTATGAACTATGTTTTGGCAAGAAACCAAAGTTGTCGTTTCCTAAAGTTTGGGGTTGCGATGCTTATGTAAAAAAGGTTCAGCCTGATAAGCTCAAACTCAAATCGGAGAAGTGCGTCTTCATAGGATACCCAAAGGAGACTGTTGGGTACACCTGCTATCACAGATCCGAAGGCAAGATATTCGTTGCTAAGAATGGATCCTTTCTAGAAAAGGAGTTTCTCTCGAAAGAAGTGAGTGGGAGGAAAGTAGAACTTGATGAGGTAACTGTACTTGCTCCCTTATTGGAAAATAGTTCATCACAGAAATCAGTTCATGTGATCCCTACACCAATTAGTGAGGAAGCTAATGATAATGATCATGAAACTTCAGATCAAGTTACTACCGAACCTCGTAGGTCAACCAGAGTAAGATCCGCACCAGAGTGGTATGGTAATCCCGTTCTGGAGGTCATGTTACTAGACCATGACGAACCTACGAACTATGAGGAAGCGATGATGAGCCCAGATTCCGCAAAATGGCTTGAGGCCATGAAATCTGAGATGGGATCCATGTATGAGAACAAAGTGGACTTTGGTTGACTTGCTCGATGATCAGCAAGCCATTGTGAATAAATGGATCTTCAAGAGGAAGAAGGACGCTGATAGTAGTGTTACCATCTACAAAGCTCGAATTGTCGCAAAAGGTTTTCGACAAGTTCAAGGTGTTGACTACGATGAGATTTTCTCACTCATAGCGATGCTTAAGTCTGTCCGAATCATGTTAGCAATTGCCACATTTGATGAAATCTGGCAAATGGATGTCAAAACAACATTCCTTAATGGATTTCTTAACAGAAGAGTTGTATACAACAAGAAGGTTTTGTCAATGCTAAAGGTGCTAACAAAGTGTGCAAGCTCTATCGATCCATATATGGACTGGTGCAAGCATCTCGGAGTTGGAATATACGCTTTGATGAGTTGATCAAAGCATATAGTTTTATACAGACTTGCGGTGAAGGATGTATTTACAAAACTGAGTGGGAGCACTACAGCCTTTCTGATAAGTATATGTGAGTGACATATTGTTGATCGGAAATGTTGTAGAATTTTTTGGAAAGCATAAAGGAGTATTTAAAAGGAGTTTTTCAGAGAAAGACCTCAGTAAAGCTGCTTACATATTAAGCATCAAGATCTATAGAGTACATACCTTGACAAGATGCTTGATAAGTTTTTTCAATGAGTACATACCTTGACAAGATTTTGAAATAGTTCAAAATGGAACAGTCAAAGAAAGGAGTTATTTCCTGTGTTGCTAGGTGTGAAGTTGAGTAAAGACTCAAAACCCGACCACGGCAGAAGATAGAGAGAGAATGAAAGTCATTCCCTATGGCTCAGCCATAGGTTCTATAAAGTATGCTATGCTATGTACCAGACCTATTGTAAACTCTGCCCTGAGTTTGGCAGAGTACAATAGTGATCTAGAAGTAGATCACTAGACATTGATCAAAATTATCCTTAGAGGACTAAGAAAATATTTCTCGGTTATGGAGGTGATAAAGTGTTCGTCGTAAAGAGTTACGTCGATGCAAGCTTTGACACTGATCTGGATGACTCTGAGTCTCGATCCGGATACATATTGAAAGTGGGAGCATTTAGCTAGAGTAGCTCCGTGCAGAGCATTATAGACATAGAATATTTGCAAAATACATACGACTCTGAATGTGGCAGACCTGTTGACTAAACTTTTCTCACAAGCAAAACATGATCACACCTTAGTACTCTATGGGTGTTAATCACATAGCGACGTGAACTAGATTTTTGACTCTAGTAAACCCTTTGGGTATTGGTCACATGATGATGAGAACTATTAGTGTTAATCACATGGCGATGTGAACTAGATTATTGACTCTAGTGCAAGTGGGAGACTGAAGGAAATATGCCCTAGAGGCAATAATAAAGTTATTATTTATTTCCTTATTTCATGATAAATATTTATTATTCATGCTAGAATTGTATTAACCAGAAACTTAGTACATGTGTGAATACATAGACAAAACAGAGTGTCACTAGTATGCCTCTACTTGACTAGCTCGTTGAATCAAAGATGGTTGAGTTTCCCAGCCACAGACATGAGTTGTCATTTGATTAACGGGATCACATCAGAATGATGTGATTGACTTGACCCATTCCGTTAGCTTAGCACTTGATCATTTAGTATGTTGCTATTGCTTTCTTCATGACTTATACATGTTCCTATGACTATGAGATTATGCAACTCCCGAATACCGTAGGAACACTTTGTGTGCTACCAAACTCACAACGTAA
Organism: Triticum dicoccoides; assembly: GCF_002162155.2. Lineage (NCBI taxonomy): Eukaryota > Viridiplantae > Streptophyta > Magnoliopsida > Poales > Poaceae > Triticum > Triticum dicoccoides. The sequence continues at coordinate 860,973,919 of NC_041385.1, read as the reverse complement.
CTGGGTGATTATAAAGGTGCTCTACAGGTGTCTCCGATGGTGTTTGTTGAGTTGGCATAGATCGATATTATGATTTGTCACTCCGATTGTCGGAGAGGTATCTCTGGGCCCTCTCGGTAATGCACATCACTACAAGCCTTGCAAGCAATGTGACTAATGAGTTAGTCACGGGATGATGCACTACGGAACAAGTAAAGAGACTTGCCGGTAACGAGATTGTACTAGGTATTGAGATACCGACGATCGAATCTCGGGAAAGTAACATACCGATGACAAAGGGAACAACGTATGTTGTTATGCGGTTTGACCGATAAAGATCTTTGTAGAATATGTGGGAGCCAATATGAGCATCCAGGTTCTGCTATTGGTTATTGACCGGGAACGTGTCTCGGTCATGTCTACATAGTTCTCGAACCCGTAGGGTCCGCACGCTTAACGTTCGGTGACGATCGGTATTATGAGTTTAGGTATTTTGATGTACCAAAGGTAATTCGGAGTCCCGGATATGATCACGGACATGACGAGGAGTCTCTAAATGGTCGAGACATAAAGATTGATATATTGGACGACTATATTCGGACACCGGATGAGTTACGGGGGTCACCGGATATTTTTCGGAGTGCTGGGGGGTTATCGGAACCCCCGGGGGGACTATTGGGCCTACATGGGCCATAGGGAAGAGGGGAGGAAGCCCACAAGGGGCAGCTGCGCCCCCTCCCTATAGGGAGTCCTAATTGGACTATGGAGCCCCCCCTTTCCTTCTCCTTTCCCTCTCCTTCCTTCCCCATTCCCCCTTCCTAGTAGGACTAGGAAAGGATGAATCCTACTCCTACTAGGAGGAGGATTCCTCCTCTCCTTGGGCGCACCAAGGGCCGGCCGGCCTCCCCCTTGCTCCTTTATATACGGGGGCAGGGGGCACCCTAGGACACACAAGTTGATCATTGATCTCTCTTAGTCGTGTGCGGTGCCCCCTCCATCATAATCCACCTCGGTCATATCGTAGCGGTGCTTAGGCGAAGCCCTGCATCGGTAACTTCATCATCACCGTCATCACACCGTCGTGCTGACGAAGCTCACCCTTGAAGCTCTACTAGATCGTGAGTTCGTGGGATGTCGCCGAGCTGAATGTGTGCAGAACACGGAGGTGCCGTACGTTCGGTACTGAGGATCGGTCGATCGTGAAGACGTACGACTACATCAACCGCGTTGTCATAACGCTTCCGCTTTCGGTCTACGAGGGTACGTGGACACACTCTCCCCTCTCGTTGCTATGCATCATCATGATCTTGCGTGTGCGTATGAAATTTTTTGAAATTACTGCATTCCCCAACAATAGGTGCCACTAATGACCAATCAACCTCTGTATCTTTTAGAGCATTGATAGCTAAATTAATCGTTACATTGTTGCTATGTAATATTAATCCTAGAATTTTTAGGTTTCTAGAGAAAATAACATTAGGTAAAGCAGAAAAATAAATTTCAGAAAACGAGTTTGGCATACCCGGTTGCAATTGTGAAGGACTAGAAGGCGAACTTGCTGATCCAAAATCTTTGACAGTCTTCCCATCCAAATTGTGTATCGCGGCTCTACACATTGCTTTTTACAGCATGTATTCATATCCCGCAGAGATACCATCAGCAGAAGAGATGAAGTTAGAGTACAGTAATTTAGGTTTCTTTTTTTTCTTTTAATCAAGCTAAGGTTATTCTCCATTTTTAATTATGGCACTAGTAGAAAAAGAGTCTTTAGTCCCGGTTCCTGAACCGGGACTAAAGGGTCGGTACTAATGCCCTGGCCCTTTAGTCCCGGTTCAATCCAGAACCGGGACAGATGGGCCTCCACGTGGCCTGTGCGCTGAGCCCAGGCAGGAGGGCATTTGGTCCCGGTTGGTGGCACCAACCGGGACCAATAGCCAACCACGCGTCAGCATTTCTATGGTTTGGGTTTTTGTTTTTTT
>NC_041385.1:860963551-860971614 GCF_002162155.2 Triticum dicoccoides | reverse complement strand
AGGTGTTTCATATATTGTGTTAGCTAGCTAATTAATAGAGAGAAGTGTCTTCTCTTTTGTCCGTGCTTGGTCGACGCTACGTACTATACATACGTATAGAGAGGACTAGCTAGACACGCTAGCTAGCTAGTAAGCAAATGAAGGAAACAGAAGATCATCATGAACATATATGCATACAGAGAGAAGTGATATCGACCACATCTCCTTCTCCGAGAGATTTGTCGAAAAACAAGTTCTCGTATATCTATCTGACACTACCGGCTACATATATACAATAATTATCTTTTACAAATATAATCTGCTAACATACGGACGCGTGGTCCACATAGTATTCTCCGTCTTCAGCGATCACGTGGTCAAGAAAGAATGCCGCCAATTCCTCTTGAATTGCTCGCATGCGATCTGGTGCTAGGAGTTCATCCGCATCCGAAACATCTAATTTTAAGAAGGGGGTCAATACATATATATATGAACGAATGAAACTCAACACAAATGATGGTAATAAAATAAAATTGTGAATATTGTTATTTACGCACTTCATATTGTTTGTCAGAGTAGCCCCGCTCACAGGTTGTGTGGCGGATGGACTCGCAAATATAGTATCCACAGAAATCATTCCCTTGTTCCTGCCACAACCACTTTACAAGAAATAGAGGTCAATCAAACTGATAATTAGCAAGCATGCTAAATGGTATGGATGAAACTAGCGCTTGAATCACTAGAAGATGCGTGGAACATGCTACTATAGTACTTACTTTCGGGTGTCTAAATTGCAGCTTCTTCGGCAGTCCCGGAGCTTTTTTGGTGAATTTTTTCCAAACCCTGCCATACAAAGAAAACAATTACTTGATATCAGAAATGAACAAAGTTGCTGATATGGTGGATAATGATCGATTTAACTTACTTCTCGAGCATTTCAGCCATGTCCGCATACTCCTTGGGATCTTTTCGTCTCGAGTCTAAGACAGTTACTACTCCCTGCTCAAGCTTAATCTCTAGGAGAATATAGTGGTAGTTGCGCACGCATGCATAACTCATCAATATTACATTACTATAACCTGGACTAATAAAGGGAAACCATATGTCACAAGACAGTAACACTCACTTGAAGTTGGAAGGAAAGAGTATTATATCTTTGTGTTCATTTATTACCAACGATCATAGCAAGTTGGCCTCGGTATTTTCGGCATGATATTTAACCTCAGTTGCATCTATGAGATATGTGTTAATGAACCCAATATCACCCACTTGTCTTTTCTTTAATTCGGCGATCTTCAATCTGCATAATATAGTGAGGATAATTATAAATACATGCAATGAAAGAGCTGAGTTATATAGAGAGACTTAATGACAGAAGTAGTACTACTTACAGACAGTAGCAGGTGACCGTTGCTTTATCGAGGGCCAATTGATTGAAAAACTGATAGAACTCCTCAAATGGAATAGGCAACAGTTCAATTCCAACGAGGTCATGCTCCTTTTTAACTCTCACATACAAAGTACTCCTCCCCTCAGACTCTCTACAGGTTTTCATGTACCAATCATGCAATCTTCGCATCATCATTGATAGAGATCTTTCATCTTTGACGAGAGGCTTCCCGTACTCGTATCTTTGTATCTGCACCTCCAAGAAATCATAATGTACATCGTCGGACAGGTAATCTCTAGGATTGATATAGCCGGGCACCATCCTCGGATCGACGATGTCGCTAGCAGGCACCTTGAGCGGGGGGCACGATTGCTTCGCTTTTTCGCCGAGCTGGGCAATTTGTTTCCCAGCTCGTCGTTTTTTCATCCTTTGATCACTCACAGTACTTCCCGACCTCTCCGCCTCGGCAAATGCCTTTCCAATAATGCGCTCATAGTTGCCTTTCGGCGTAGACTTGGGTGGTTTTGTCAGGGCAGCCAGAGTGCGCTTCACTTTCACCGGATCTACCTTCTCCTTCGGAGGTGGATGTCTCTGTGCTTTCAACCCTTCACACCAGTCCTTCGCTTCAGCTCGCGTGATCTTCACGTTCTCCTCTGGGGTCATCTCGTATGGTAACTTCTCTGGAGTCTTCGGAGAAGGACCGAATCTGTATGTCCTCCCGCCTTTGGCTGTACTGCTAGACGCCGGCAGAGCAGACGGAGCGGATGTCTTCTTTCCTTGCTTACGAGGCGGAGGAGAAGGACTACGACGCGCAGGAGCAGCCGGAGTGGCGGCGGGTCTCTTCCGCCCTTGCTGACGAGGCGGAGAAGGAGAAGGTTGGCTGCTCGTGCGCGCCGGCGCAGGCGGAGAAGGAGGCGGAGTGCCGCCACGCGCCGGAGAAGGAGCCGGCCGAGTGCCCTGATTGTCACTCGCCGGAGGAGGAGGCGCTGGAGGAGGCGGAGTGCCCTGACTCGTCGTCGGAGGAGGAGGAGGCGGAGGCGTCCAGTTCGGAAGGTTGATGAGATCCTTCCGCCATAGGCATGGAGTCTTCAGAGCAGAACCCAGCCGAGTCTCCCCTTCACCGGTAGGGTGGTCAAGCCGGAGGTCCTCAAATCCCTCCGTTATTTCATCCACCATCACCCTAGCATATCCTTCTGGAATCGGCGGGCAGTGAAAAGTTGCGTCGGGTTTAGTAGGATAAATAGAGCCAACAGCCGCCTTGACCTTCAAATTCATCCATTCCGCCATAAGGTGGCAATTTTGAGCCTCCGTGATAGCATCCACGGGATAGCTGGCAGGAGCCGTCAAGGCATGCTCCGGCTGAAGCAGCTCGGAGGAAGCCATGCTGCTTCTCCGCTGAGATGGCGGGGTAGCTTCGGGGGAAGCTTCGGCAGGCCATTTGCTGCGATTTGCTTCTCGTTCCTCTATCGCTTGTACCCTTGCATGCACAGTTCGGTCTGCTGCACTTTCTTCCTCCTCTCCTGGCATTTGTAACCGCTGCATCCGGAAACCCAGCCTTCCATGAAACGGAGCCTGGCATGCCTCGTGTCCGTCCAGGGTGCTCAGGATTCCCGAGGGCCATTGTGAGCTCGTCGTTCTCTTTGTCTGAAAAGAACGTTCCTTGTTGCGCTGCTTCGATATATTGTTGAAACCTCTTGACTGGTATGTCCAATTGTTCGTCCGTCCAAATGCACTTCCCTGATACAGGGTCCAAGGTTCCGCCAGCCCCGAAGAACCAAGTCCGGCAACGTTCTGGCCAGTTCATTGTCTCTGGTTCAATCCCTTTATCAAGCAGATCATTCTCAGCCTTGGCCCACTTAGGCCGGGCTATAAGGTAGCCACCTGACCCCGTGCGATGGTGAAGCTTCTTCTTCGCAGCATTTTGCTTGTTTGTCGCCGACATCTTTTTACTCTTTTCCGATGTCTTGTGGGCCACAAATGCGGGCCAGTCATCTCTGATCTTTTCATATTTGCCCTTGAATTATGGTGTCTCTTTTTTATCGACAAACTTATTCAGGTCTTTCTTCCAATTCCTGAATAGGTCTGCCATATTTTTAAGAGCAAAAGACTTGATTAATGGCTCTTTAACTGGCTTCCCCGGATCATCCTCTGGCGGTAGGGTGAAATTTGACTTCAGCTCAGTCCAAAGATCATTTTTCTGCAGATCATTGACATAAGACACCTCAGGGTCTTCGTTCTTAGGCTTATACCATTGCTGGATGCTGATCGAGATCTTGGCCCTAACCAGAACCCCGCACTGAACAACAAATGCCTTCTTTGTCCGGATGGGTTCAATCGGTTGGCCGTCGCGCGCGATTGCTATGATCTCAAACCTTTCATCCGAGCTCAACTCTTTCTTCGGGCCTCATCTCTTTACCGAAGTTGTGCTCAATCCGGAGGGTTAGAAAAAAGAAACAAAGACAAGAATTAATTAATATGTCTACATACCAAAACAATGAATGCATCAATCACTACGGGAAACAGGAGATTTGCTGTCAGTACTTTCTTTGCTGTCAGCAATTCATCGGGATAGACGGCAAAGAAAGGGTTTGCCGTCATCAACAGATGGCAAAGAAAACCTAACAGCAAAATATATTTTGCCGCCTGTAAAAGAAAATACAAACGGCAAATAGCTTACTTTGCCGTTTGTAATAAGAAAACATACGGCAAAGATCTTTGCCATGTGTATTAATAAACGCAGACAGCAAGGCAAACAAACACAAGTCGTGGATCGATCTCCTGGATCGATGAAGTGTCACAATCCACACCCCACGATCTAGGATCTCTCTAGCACGCCCGACTCCCCATGTTCTCTCTCCACTCCCCATGTGATGCAGCCGGCCCCACCTTATCTCTAGCGCAGACGTAGACACTACCCCCGCCCGTGATTCCTCCTGCCAGGCACCAACACTCCACCACCAACCGCCGCTGCCTCGCAGGACCCGGCCGCCGCTGGCCTCCGCGCGGCTCAGCGCGCCGCCGGCCACCGCCCGGCAGCCCGACTCCACCGGCCGCCGCCCGAGCGCCTGCCTCCGCGCGCCTCCGGTGGCCTCCACCCTGCTCCGCACGCCACCGCCGTCCACCTTCCCTGACGCGCGACTACGGCGGCCTCCAGCCGGCCGCCCGCCTCCACCGCCCGGTCACCCGCCTCCGCGCGCCTCCGACCCTGTCACCGTCGCGCTCGGCGCTGCCGGCCCCGTCCGGCATCGCCCCCGGCACCCGCCACCGCCTCGACGCCCGGTCTCGCCGGCCAACAGCTCGCCCGCTGGTCCCAGCCTCGCCGGCCACCAGCTCACCCGCCGGCGCGTCCACTTCCCCCTTCGCTGCGGACCGCGTCCACTCCCCTCGAGAGGAGGTGCGGCGTTGGAGAAAAAAAAGGTAGAGGGCGCGACTGCTAGTTGCTCCAGCTCTGGTGACCACGGGCACAGGGGATGCTCGCAGGGAGGCACGGGCGTCGATAGAAGTCAAGATAATGTGGTGTTCATCGTTGTCTGTTCGCTCTTGGAATAGAGCGGTTCTCCTGTAAAAAAATCCATTTGTAATCCGTTCATATTATGAAATAGAGTAGTTTTGTCGTGGATCAGCAAATGATGATGTATTCTATTGTGAAATTTGTCCGTTCGTCATCGATTCTAAAAACAAAGTGTGGATTGATAATGTGATGTACAGTTTATTTATTTTAATAAACAAAATTCTTTGCCGTCTTTGATTTTTAGAGGCTGACAGCAAAGGAGCTTCTCTCCCGTCTGCTACTAAATCGACTGACGGCAAAACGAGCTCTTCTTTTCTGTCTTCTGTTATGTCGACTGACGGCAAAATATCCCTTTGGCTGACGGCAAAGACTTTGCCGTCATCCCGATGAAAGGCTGACGGCAAAGTAGCCCTTTGCCACTTTGACGTTGTTGTCTGACTTTGCCTTCTGCTAACTGACGGCAAAGTTTATGCCGTCTGGAATTTCTCCTTTGCCGTCTGTACTTCCCTGACGGCAAATTACCTGTTTCCTGTAGTGAATTAGCTAGTCAGCACAGGCTTAACTAATATATATACCTGGCCGGACTCGGTTCGGTGATCACCGGAGCCGTCCTCACGGTCTACTTCTTCACCCTCTCCTTCTTGCACCACCATTGGGTCATCGGAGCCATCATAATCATAGCCAGCTGCTTCTTCACTCTCTGCTTCCAGACCATCGGTATCGTTGACAAACATCAACGAGCAGACGGCATCACTTCCTTCTGTGATTATGTCCCTCAACAACGCTTCTTGTGCTTCGTCTCGGGGGGTGTCCATAGTTTCTACAAATATTTACAACATGGCAATTATTATTCAAACATGACAGATATGGATATATTAGTGGGAAACGTAGAACTAGCTAGCTAATCACAATAAGGAATCATATTAATTAGTGGCCTCGATGCTGCTTCTCTAGGGTTTCGGGTGGCCTCGACAATGCTTCAAGGGTTAGGGGTGGCCTCGAGAACGCTTCAAGGAGGGGGTAATATCGACCCCCCCCCCCACGTGTTGAAGCTATCGGGAGGGGGTATATCGACAATGATGACATACGTACATGGGAAAATAATATGCTTGTTTTTTCCTTCTTAAAAATACATGAAGCTATCGGGAGGGGGTATATCGACAACGACAACGACGACACTACATCTATGTCCCACAAGTGACGTGGGCATCGACGCCCGCATCACTTGTGGGACGTGGATGTAGTGTCCGACACCGACGGCCACATGTATCTCACACCGATGATACTTGCTATTTAATTAGGATTTCCTCTACCGCTTGGCGACCCTCGACGACCCTCGTTCCCGATAAAAAAAAGAGGAAGAAGAAGAAAAAAAAGAGGAGAAGAACTATTCTTTCTTCTCCTCTTTTTTTTCTTCTTCCTCTTCTTTTTTTATCCTCTTCTTCCTCTCATGTTCGACGACCCTCGACCCCGATAACATTTTTTTCCCCGATAACATTTTTTTCTCCGAGAGAGTTAGTGTTCCCGAGCTAACCGGAGGGGGACATTGGTCATATCGGATTCGTCATATTTTGTACGAATGTTCTATATACATACATCCATCGATATCATTCCATACATACAAAGACATCTACATTATATATGAACAAACATTTGCATGAAGTAGTATTGGTTTCCTCTTCTTCCTCTTCTTATTTCCTTTTTCCTCTCATTCTTTTTCTTCTTATTCCTTCTTAAAAATACATGAAGTAGTATTGCTTGTTTTTTTAAAATAATGTTCAAATAAAAATCTATGAACAGAAAAAAAATACTATTTTTTCTAAAAATCTATCTTTTGCATATATACATGAACATATGTATACACAGAGAACATATATACATTTTTATAAAAATGCAAAAAAATCTAAAAAAGGACATATAAACAGATATACACACATACATATACTCACACATATACATATAATCTGAAAAAACACCATATATACATATAATCTGAAAAAACAGAGGAGGGGACGGGGCGGCGGCGCCGGCCTGACAGGGCAATGGCGGTTGGGCGGCGCGCGGCGCCAGCGCAGGGCAGGGGCGGCGGCACGGCGTCCATGGAGGACAGGGGCGGCGCACGGCAGCCGCGCAGGGCAGGGGCGGCGGCGCGGCGGCCGCGCAGGACAGGGGCGCGGGACGGGAGGGGCTGTGCTCACAGGGGGCGGCGACGACGGCGAAGGCGAGTAGCCTGACGGCGTCGGTGGCAGCGGCGACGGCGAAGGCGAGCAGCCTGACGGCGTCGGTGGAGCAGGGGCGTCGGGCGGCGACGGCGACGAGGAGGAGCAGGGGCCGTCGGGCGAGAAGTGGGTGATTTGGTCAAAAACTGCTAAGTGATGTATATATAGCAAGAGCATTGGTCCCGGTTCATGAAACCAACCGGGACTAATGCCCCCTTTAGTCCCGGTTGGTGGCACCAACCGGGATTAAAGGGGGGCATTGGTCCCGGTTTGTGCCACGAACCGGGACTAATGCCAACTTTAGTCCCGGTTGGTGCCACCAATCGGGACCAAAGGCCTTGCACAACGGCGTGGTGGTGGGAGTTTAGTCCCACCTCGCTAGCTGAGAGAGAGCTGCACCTGTTTATAAGGTGCGGTGCGCCTTCCCTCTTGAGCTCCTCTCTAAAGCAGGCTTTCGGGCCTAACCGTGCAATGTGTGCCTGTGGGCCTACTGGGCCTCCCGCGGGCCTGAATCCTGGCCCATGGTAGGGTTTCTAGTCGTATTTAGGCCGTTGGGGCCCAGTAGGTGGCATTTTTTGTTTTTTTGTTTTCTTTGTTGTTTTATTTTGTTTATTTTGTTTCTACTTACAACAAAATACTTATTACTGCTATATTTTTTTATTTTCCAGTTTTTTGTTTTGTTTTCTGCATTATTCATTTTCTTTTACTTTTTTCTTTATTTTTTAATTCTTTTTGCTTTTAGTTTTAGAAAAATTATAAACTTTCTGTTAGTGCCATTAGTTTTCAAATTTGAAAACACTTTTTTTGTTTTTTTTGTTGCTTTATTCATTTTATTTTGTTTCTACTCACAACAAAATACTTATTGTTGCTATTTTTATTTTTTTCCAGTTTTTTGTTTTGTTTTCTGCATTATTTATTTTCTTTTGGTTTTTTGATTTATTTTTTAATTCTTTTTGCTTTTAGT
>NC_041385.1:860952912-860963083 GCF_002162155.2 Triticum dicoccoides | reverse complement strand
AGAAAAATTATAAACTTTCTGTTAGTGCATTAGTTTTCAAATTTGAAAACACTTTTTTGTTTTCTTTGTTTCTTTATTTATTTTATTTTGTTTCTACTTACAACAAAATATTTATTGTTGCAATTTTTATTTTTTTCCAGTTTTTTGTTTTGTTTTCTGCATTATTTATTTTCTTTTGGTTTTTTGCTTTATTTTTTAATTCTTTTTGCTTTTAAGTCGGCAAAATTATAAACTTTCTGTTAGTGCCATTAGTTTTAGAAAAATTATAAACTTTCTGTTTGTGCCATTGAATAGTTAAAATTTGAATTCTTTGAAATTTGTGTGAATCACAAGTTTGTGATTAACTTTACAAAAAAAATGAACATAGATGCACCTATAGAGAAAATTTGACCTAAATACATAATCAATTTCTATGAATTTCAGAGAAATTCATTATGAATTTAGGTCAAATTCCCTGTATAGGGGTATCTATTTTCACTTTGAGAGGAGCTCAACATTGCAGAGAGGGACGGGCTTATAAACCGGTGTGAGCGTCCTTCGGTTGGTGAGATGGGACTAAACTCCGACCGCAACGAGGATCATCCCTTTAGTCTCGGTTTGTGGCACAAACCGGGACTAATGGTCCCAGGGACTAATGAACATAGATGCACCTCTAGAGAAAATTCGACCTAAATTCATAGTTTTCAAATGAACTCTGAAAAAGTTGGCATAGAATGTGCATGTAAAAAACGGATAATGGTATCATACTCGTCTGTTACAAAGTTGGCATGATATCATCATAATAGTTGCGGGAGAAAGTCTTCAGTTTTTCTTCGCTTGTGTCATTTGCTTATTGCGCCGTAACCATAGATAATCTTCATCGTTTATCAGGATGCTTGGGTCAGCCTTGACTTTGAAGGGAGGAATTTCATGAAACTTTTCATACTCTTCAGACATGTCTGTCTTGCCCTCCACTCCAAGGATGTCCCTTTTTCCTGAAAGAACTATGTGGCGCTTTGGCTCATCGTATGATGTATTCGCTTCCTTATCTTTTCTTTTCCTCCGTCTGGTAGACATGTCCTTCACATGGATAACCTGTGCCACATCATTGGCTAGGACGAACGGTTTGTCTGTGTATCCAAGATTTTTCAGATCCACTGTTGTCATTCCGTACTGTGGGTCTACCTGTGCCCCTCCTCCTGATAGATTGACCCATTTGCACTTAAACAAAGGGACCTTAAAATCTACTCCGTAGTCGAGTTCCCATATGTCCACTATGTAACCATAATATGTGTCCTTTCCCCTGTCGGTTGCTGCATCAAAGCGGACACCGCTGTTTTGGTTGGTGCTCTTTTGATCTTGGTCAATCATGTAAAATGTATTCCCATTTATCTCGTATCCTTTCCAAATCATTACAGTCGAAGATGGTCCCTTGGACAACAAGTACAGCTCATCACAAACAGTGTTGTCACCTCTGAGACGTGTTTCCAACCAACTGCTGAAAGTCCTGATGTGTTCATATGTAATCCAGTCATCGCACTGCTCCGGGTGTTTGGAGCACAGACTGTTCTTGTGTTCATCGACATACGGGGTCACCAAGGTAGAGTTCTGTAGAACTGTGTAGTGTGCTTGAGACCAAGAATATCCGTCCCTGCATATTATTGAGTCCCTTCCAAGCGTGCCTTTTCCAGTCAGTCTCCCCTCATACCGCGATTTAGGGAGACCTATCTTCTTAAGGCCAGGAATGAAGTCAACACAAAACCCGATGACATCCTCTATTTGATGGCCCACGGAGATGCTTCCTTCTGGCCTAGCGCGGTTACGGACATATTTCTTTAGGACTCCCATGAACCTCTCAAAGGGGAACATATTGTGTAGAAATACGGGCCCCAGAATGACAATCTCGTCGACTAAATGAACTAGGACATGCGTCATGTTATTGAAGAAGGATGGTGGGAACACCAGCTCAAAACTGACAAGACATTGCGCCACATCACTCCTTAGCATTGGTACGATTTCTGGATCGATCACCTTCTGAGAGATTGCATTGAGGAATGCACATAGCTTCACAATGGCTAATCGGACGTTTTCCGGTAGAAGCCCCCTCAATGCAACCGGAAGTAGTTGCATCATAATCACGTGGCAGTCATGAGACGTTAGGTTCTGGAACTTTTTCTATGGCATATTTATTATTCCCTTTATATTCGATGAGAAGCCAGTCGGGACCTTCATACTGAGTAGGCATTCAAAGAAGATTTCTTTCTCTTCTTTCGTAAGAGCGTAGCTGGCAGGACCTTCATACTGCTTCGGAGGCATGCCCTCTTTTTCGTGCAAGCGTTGCAGGTCCTCCCGTGCCTCAGGTGTATCTTTTGTCTTCCCATGCACGCCCAAGAAGCCTAGCAGGTTCACGCAAAGGTTCTTCGTCACGTAAATCACATCGATCGAAGAGCGGACCTCTAGGTCTTTCCAGTAGGGTAGGTCCCAAAATATAGACTTCTTCTTCCACATGGGTGCGTGATTCTCAACGTCATTCGGAACAGCTAGTCCGCTGGGACCCTTTCCAAAGATTACGTGTAAATCATTGACCATAGCAAGTACGTGATCACTGGTACGCATGGCGGGCTTCTTTCGATGATCCGCCTCGCCTTTGAAATGCTTGCCTTTCTTTCGACATTGATGGTTTGTCGGAAGAAATCGACGATGGCCCAGGTACACATTCTTCCTGCAGCTTCCCAGGTATATACTATCGGTGTCAAGTAAACAGTGCGTGCATGAGTGGTATCCCTTGTTTGTCTGTCCTGAAAGGTTACTGAGAGCGGGCCAATCGTTGATGGTCACGAACAGCAACGCCTTTAGGTCAAATTCCTCCTTTTTGTGCTCATCCCACGTACGTACACCGTTTCCATTCCACAGCTGTAAAAGTTCTTCAACTAATGGCCTTAGGTACACATCAATGTCGTTGCTGGGTTCCTTAGGGCCTTGGATGAGAATTGGCATCATAATGAACTTCCGCTTCATGCACATCCAAGGAGGAAGGTTATACATACATAGAGTCACGGGCCAGGTGCTGTGATTGCTGCTCTGCTCCCCGAAAGGATTAATGCCATCCTCGCTTAAAGCAAACCATACGTTCCTTGGGTCCTTTGCAAACTCATCCCAGTACTTTCTCTTGATTTTTCTCCACAGCGACCCGTCAGCGGGTGCTCTCAACTTCCCGTCTTTCTTTTGGTCCTCACTGTGCCATCGCATCAACTTGGCATGCTCTCCGTTTCTGAACAGACGTTTCAACCGTGGTATTATAGGAGCATACCACATCACCTTCGCAGGACCCCTCTTCCTGGGAGGCTCGCCGTCAACATCACGAGGGTCATCTCGTCTGATCTTATACCGCAATGCACCGCATACCAGGCATGCGTTCAGATCCTTGTATGCACCGGGGTAGAGGATGCAGTCATTAGGGCATGCATGTATCTTCTCCACCTCTAATCCTAGAGGGCATATGACTTTCTTTGCTGCGTATGTACTGTCGGGCAATTAATTATCCTTTGGAAGCTTCTTCTTCATTATTTTCAGTAGCTTCTCAAATCCTTTATCAGGCACAACATTCTCTGCCTTCCACTGCAGCAATTTCAGTACGGTACCGAGCTTTGTGTTGCCATCTTCGCAATTGGGGTACAACCCTTTTTTGTGATCCTCTAACATGCGATCGAACTTCAGCTTCTCCTTTTGACTTTCGCATTGCGTCCTTGCATCGACAATGACCCGGCGGAGATCATCATCATCGGGCACATCGTCTGGTTCCTCTTGATCTTCAGCAGCTTTGCCCGTTGCAGCACCATCGTGCACATCGTCTGGTACCTCTTGATGTGCAGTAGCATCACCGTATTCAGGTGGCACATAGTTGTCATCGTACTCTTCTTCTTCATCGTCTTCCATCATAACCCCTATTTCTCCGTGCCTCGTCCAAACATTATAGTGTGGCATGAAACCCTTGTAAAGTAGGTGGGTGTGAAGGATTTTCCGGTCAGAGTAAGACTTCGTATTCCCACATATAGGGCATGGACAACACATAAAACCATTCTGCTTGTTTGCCTCAGCCACTTCGAGAAAATCATGCACGCCCTTAGTGTACTCGGAGGTGTGTCTGTCACCGTACATCCATTGCCGGTTCATCTGCGTGCATTATATATAATTAAGTGTGTCAAAAATCATTACAAAACATCATGAATAGATAATTAAGTGACCAAATTAATAGAAGTTCATCATCACATAAAAACCAAAGTACATACATAGTTCTCATCTAACAACATAAAGCTCTGCAGAGCATCTAAATTAATTAAACCATACATTGAAACTATATAAAACATTTCAATGCGAAAACAAATGCGATCATAATCGCAACAAAGGTAACAACTGATCCAACGGCATAATGATACCAAGCCTCGGTATGAATGACATATTTTTTAATCTTTCTAATCTTCAAGCGCATTGGATCCATCTTGATCTTGTGATCATCGACGACATCCGCAACATGCAACTCCAATATCATCTTCTCCTCAAGTTTTTTTTATTTTTTCCTTCAAGAAATTGTTTTCTTCTTCAACTAAATTTAACCTCTCGACAATAGGGTCGGTTGGAATTTCCGGTTCAACAACCTCCTAGATAAATAAAATCTATGTCACGTTGGTCGGCATAATTTTCATAAACAATAAATGAATCAATAGTTATGAAAAGATAATATATACCACATCCGAATCATAGACAGGACGAGGACCGACGGGGGCGGATACCAAAACCATCGCACTATATAAGATGCAATAATAAAAGTTAGAAAATAATACAAGTATCTATCTAAACATACAAGTAAGAATAACTTTCCTTTCAGAAAGAAGATAAGAACAAGAGGCTCACCACGGTGGTGCCGGCGATGAGATCGGCGCGGGTGATCAACGGCGGTGAAGACGGGGACGGGTCGTGACGGACCGCTAAACCTAGACAAATATTGAGGAAAATGGAGCTTGGAGAGTAGAAAGCTTAAGTAGTGTGGCTCGGGCATTCCATCGAACACCTTGTGTGCATAGAAGGTGAGCTAGAGCACCACCAAGCCCTCTCCCTTCGGCTAAGACAAAAAACAGAGCAGTGTGCTCTGCTCTTACGCGGGGGGTATATATAGGCACCTCATTGGTCCCGGTTGGTGGAATGAACCGGGACTAAAGGGCAACCTTTGGTCCCGGTTCAGGCCACCAATCGGGACCAATGATGATGGGCCAGGAGCGAGGCCCATTGGTCCCGGTTCGTTCCACCAACCGGGACCAAAAGGTCCGGACGAACCGGGACCAATGGCCCACATGACCCGGCCGGCCCCCTGGGCTCACGAACCGGGACAAATACCTCCATTGGTCCCAGTTCGTGGCAGAACCGGGACTAATGGGCTGACCCGGCCTGGGCCATTGCCCCTTTTTCTACTAGTGTGGGCTTTGCTATGGTACTCTCAAATAACGGTGGGCCATTCAATTAATTAGATTGGATGGTTAGGATCATCTATTACTTCGTGAGTGTGAAGCCACTGTCTTCTACCAGCCATGTCACCGTACTAAAAGCCTCCCATGAACCACGCGAGTTGAAAGCAGCCGCTAACCAATTGGAAATGGCATCCCTAGTTCGCAGAGCATCGGTAGTGTGCGAAGACATGGTTGTCAAGGGTGCAAAGGCCTAGCGGATATATCTCTGCCAGTTAGGCCAGCCATGCCTTGCAAGCCAATCCGCAGTTCACAGCCTCTTATATAGGAGCAGCCAAATAAAATTAAAAATTGCATTTTGGTGGTGCCCTGTAACGCCAGATGATGCTCTCTCGATGGTAACAAGCATGTTATTAAACTGAGCGCGGTACACATAAGGGACTAAGGTGACGTTTGGTTGATGGGAAATAAGGGCTGGGATAGGCATATGAGAACCCAGTACCTTTATAAGAGCATCCCCATAAAACTGTCATATTGTGGGAGATGAGGCAATTTCGTTGCTCTAGCCAGGGTTTTGGTTACAGCTCGAAATTTCGAGATTTACCACGGTTACCACATATTTCGGTCCCCCTCGGTAAATGGGCATTTCGAGCAAAAAAAATCGATTTTTTGAATTTTTTGAATTCAAACGCTCAATGTATAGTAAAGTATGACATCACTTGACAACACACGTGTAGACAACATTCCACTGAGCTAGCTAGTAGCTCTTTTATGATAAATATAAGTTCAAGTGCTATCTATATCTATTTTGAAAGAATTTGAATTCAATATTTAATAATAAATTTCATTCGAAATTCGTTCGAAATTTACTCAAAATATTTTGGTAACCGTGGTAACCACGTTTAGCGCCCCCCCTCGGTAAAAATGCACCATTCGGTAACCAAAACCTTGGCTCTAGCAGCTCTCCAATAGCTCTTACTTTTTTCGGTGGTCACCAATGTCTCCTCCATCTCCCCTCAAATAAAGGGGGAGTTGCATGTTCCCCAATAGTGTTGGGACCATAATAACTGTCATCTTTTTCCTCCCACATCCTCTCTTCTGACATGTGGGTCCCATCTATTGGAGAAGATTATTGGTGATCTGCTGGAGCATTTCCCCCAATATTTCAAAAAAGTATTATTGGTGACCACCAATACCACTATATTGGGGATGATTTATTGGTGAGCTGCTGGAGATGCTCTAACCCAGGTTTGGTTCATTGGACAGGGATACAAAGTGAGTTTGGGTTTGCCATAGAATAGCCTCTCATCCCACCAAGTCTGTCCCAGTGGAGACGGTTGGATACGATGGGAAAAGACTGCGGCGAGAATATTTTGGAGGAGACGACGATAGGCTCATCTCGATTCCGGTGGGGTAGAGAGGGGGCTGGTCCCGTAGGAGCGTCGCTTGCCGCGCTGCCTGTAAGAGCCGCCAGTTTTTCGGCTTACCGCGAGGGCTGTGGGAGCCGGTGCTCGCCTTCCCACGAGGGTCACTGGAGTCGCCGCCCCCGCCTCGTCGCAGCGTCACGCAAGCCATTCCCCGCACCGAGGACTCCTGAATCGCAGAGCTCAAGCAGCAGCAGCTTGCCGCCATCGCCCCCACGAAGCTGTGCCAGCCATTCGCAGTTTCGCACCGGCACCGCCTCATAGGCAGCCGCAGCCGCAGCATCCTCGGCGTACAGGTAACTGTAGCCGGCGCCGGCGTCGCTTGCCTTGTTGCGCGGTCAGCTGAGTTGACGCACGACTTGCACACCTCCACTGCGCACGAATCTGCCACTGGAGCCGTGCTCAACGCTCGCATGCATTGGACTTGGAAGCTCCCATGAGCGTGCGGAAGCCGTCGTAACTCAAGCAGAGCCAGGCGGAAGGGGTAGGATTCACGTGTGTGTGGATAAGAGGACACAAGATGTTCTTCTTAATTTATTTTAACACATGGACCCCACTTAAAATCTGAACCCAAACCCATTATCCAAACAAAGGATTGGAGTCCAATCCTATTTCCCAATCCATAACCCCCTATCCCTTTCCCACACACCACCCAAACGCCACCTAAGGGTCCAAGTGATTGTGTCCCTTATACTATTCCCGATATGTACACGGTTTTGATTTTTTCCCCCAAAGCTGCATGTATAGGACTAGCTATTGTGCAGTGGAGAATGACAGAATTTTGATGTCCGCAATCAAACAATTCATGCGTAGAGAGAGCCTCAAAGACAATTCTTGATTTTTTTTTTGAGATATTATGAAGTAGGGGAGCTGTATCCATAGGTGCTTTGAGTGGTTTTCTTGTTAGTTGTTGGACCTGCACTCGTATTGCTTACTTTGTAGTCATGCCATTAGTAAACTGTTTTCCTGGTGTTTATCTTTTGGATTGTATTAATTCCTATAATCTAAGAAATTTTATCACATTAATGGCAATGCAATGATCTGTTTCTTTTCACTAATTCCAGTTTTAGCTATGCTGACATTGCCTTTTCACTTCTATCTATGGACATGAAGGGAATTTATTTCATCCAATGCTGCCTTGTTTTCGCAAGACAAATACTCAAAATTCCTGGGCATGTGGTATACACAAACAAATTATAGCACGCACCTGCTGATAAAATAAAGTAGATCAGGAATAACACCAGTTTGACGTAGAAAACACCAGGATTGCCCCAATGTGATCTTCACTCAGGAGTCTGACTCCAACTCTATCCTATACTGCCAAATACAATTCAAAGTCCTAATGTAATCGGACTTGTACAAAATATTCGACAAATATCGAGCAAACTCCACCTTAGCGAATAATCCACCACCTAGAAGTCATCATATGTGACTTCCACGTACACCTGACCTGAATTGTTCCTTTGGCGCTCAATGAGAGCTGCTTGACGGTTTCATCACAGACCCATCGCAAACAAGCGCCTATGCTATCTCTGCAACTCCATACTACATGACTCCACCTACATCTGTGTACCCTTCTTTTTTATCACCATGTTGTCTATCAAGTAAATATAGATTCCTCTCTAGTCTTGACACATTCCGGACTCCCCAAAGCACTACTGCTCCCAATTAGACATCACATGAGCTAACTAAATTCTATACCATCCTTGATCTGATTGCACACATGACACTGAAAACCTCACAGCCGTTGTCCGAGTCGCACATAGAAATTGTCTCGTTAGCCATGCTCTTCCATTCCGCTATAATACCACTCCGGACATCTTACATCGTAGCATCCTATAACACTGGCCAACCAGATAAATCCAATTGCAAGTATACAAACATCCCTCGTCTATACTTCCTTGTGAGATCACACCAACCGTGTTTGTGGTGTGGCCACTGTTGATGGTCACTAAACCCCATATGTGACCATCAACATTCTACCAAAGTGAAGGCAAATCAACATCACACTACTGGTATGTGGTGCGCCACTCCAATATAGCAGTGGCGCACCATATATAGGTACGCCATCCACAGTGTACCACATCCACGGTGCGCCACTACTAACAGTTTTTTTTAATTTTGTTTCAAAACTAGTAATGGCGCATCAGGGGATAATGCGCCATTACTAGTTTTAACTAGTAATGGCGCACCACACCCACGGTGCGTTATTACTAGTTTTGACCAAAAATTCCACCAAATGCACCCCCCGGTGGACCACCTTTCAGCTTTAAAAAAATAAAAGAAAATGATGGAAATGTCAAAAAAATAAAAGAAAATAAGTTTCCCATGTGATATGTGGTCTAGTTGTTGGGAAAATTTACAAATATCAATTTCGAATTTATTTGCAAAATCTCTCTGAAATTTAGTAAAATGGGCATAACTTTTGCATACGAACTCGTATTAAAAAGTTTCTTATATGAAAAATCATCTACTCGAAAAGTTACATCTGAATTCAACATGGGGGAACCCCTTTGCAGATTTTCAAAATCCTCAAAAACCTAACAGAAAAAAGTTACGGGGCTTTTAAGATCTGGAGAGGCAAAAAATTTCAAAAAAAATCAAACTCAGTAATGGCGCACCTGCCCATGGTGCGCCATTACTATCTTCCTGCCTACAAAATTCAAACTATATCAAAAAGATAAAAAAAGTTAGTAATGGCGCACCTGCCTAAGGTGCGCCATTACTATCTTCCTGCCTTCAAAATTCAAAAAAAATAAAAAAAATAAAAAAGTGCGCCATTACTATCTTCCCGCCTTCAAAATTCAAAATAAATCAAAAAAAGTTAGTAATGACGCACCTGCGTAAGGTGCGCCATTACTATCTTCCCGCCTTCAAAATTCAAAATAAATCAAAAAATATATAAAAAGTTAGTAATGGCGCACCTGCCTAAGGTGCGCCATTACTATCTTCCCGCCTTCAAAATTCAAAATAAATCAAAAAAATAAAAAAAAGTTAGTAATGGAGGACCTGCCCACGGTGCGTCATTACTATGCCGTATATATGGCTGGGCGGGGTCCTCACCTCCTTACCTCTTCATTTTTCACCTCCACTCCACCTCTCCTCCTCTCCATCTACTCCTCTCCTCCACTCCATCTCCCCTCCTCTCCTCCACCATACTCCCCTCCTCCTCTCCGGCGACCTCCTCCTCCTCCTCCTCCTCTTCGGTGACCTCCACCTCCCTCCTCTCCTCCCCTCCTTCACGGTTTCTCCTCCCTGCTCTCCGGTGAGCTCCTCCTCCCTCCTCTCCGGTGATCTCCTCCTCCCTCC
>NC_041385.1:860936196-860952476 GCF_002162155.2 Triticum dicoccoides | reverse complement strand
CGATGTAGGCGAGCTCCTCTCCGGTGACCTCCTCCTCCTCCTCTCCGATGATGTAGGCGAGCTCCTCTCCGATAACCTCCTCCTCCTCCCTCCTCTCCTCCTCACGGTCTCTCCTCGGCCCTCCTCTTTGGCGAACTCCTCTCCGGCAAAAGAACGTACAAGAACAAAATTTGAAAATATATCATGCAAAAAAATGAGCAAAAAAAGGGCAAAAAAAATCGCGATCCAGATCAAATCCAAAATTCAAAAATAGCAATGGCGCACGGTGCGGGTGAGACGGTACGCCACTACTATTTTCCCGCCTTCAAAATTCAGAAAAAAAATCAAAAAATTTCAAAAAAAAGTTAACAGTGGCGCACATGTAGCGATAGTAATGGCGCACTACAAGGTGCGCCACTGTTACCTGCAATACTAATGGTGGCGCACCAGAGGTGCGCCATTAGTATTTGTTACAAGTGGCATGGTAATAGTGGCGCACCTATAGTGCGCCATTAATAGCCAAAATAGGTGCGCCACTAACAGCCTTTTTTCTAGTAGTGTCATAAGTAGAAAAATACTATTTATAAATGACCTAGTTCCACTTGTACTTGGAAAATATTTGAATGCGGGGTAGTTTGGTAAAAATTCCTCAACTTCAAAGTGGATAAGCAAATGGACGTGGTAGGGGGCCAGGGCCCACTTGGTGTAGCCGGCCAACCCCACCTGGCATCGCTTGACGCCCCACCTGACCTGGCAGGGGTGCCAGGGCCCACTTGGTGGGGTCAGCCAACCCCACCTGGCATCACTCGATGCCCCACCTAGTCCAGCCACATCACTCATCCATGCCAAGGGGAGAAAACACACTTTTGGGCCATTTCAACCATTCATCCGAAGTAGGTTTGATCCAAAGGCCTTGGTGGAGCTTCACATGATTCATGGGACCACCACTGGTGTATGGACATCTCCCATGGCCATCAACCGCTACTGGGCAACTGTCAACCGCCATAGAGGAGGATCCAACAATGTAGGTTGGTGAGGCGGTGGATCCTAAGGTCGGCCGACCCTTGGTTGCGTCGCCCGACCCCAACCGTTGTCCACCGACCTCCCTTCATCTCCTAAAAGTACCCCCATGCTCCATACAAACTATAAATAGTGGTGTTGGCGCAATGGGAAAGCATTACTCAAGCATCACATCAGGAAGACGCTCAAGGATCTTGTGTAGTCCACTTTATAGTAGTTAGGCTAGTAGTGGGAGATAGAGTTAGAGTAAGATCTCTGCTTGGAGTTTGGAAGAAGTCTTCTGAGTCTGGTATAGCTCTTGTACCTTTCCTCTTTTGTAAAATTTTCCTTATTTGGAATACATACTTCTACCTTATTGAAGTACTTTATTCAAGCTTACTTACTTATTGAAGTATACTTGGAGCTTTGTTATAAGATTACTAGATTAGTTAGCTACCTTGTTTAGTGTGGTTATATCCTATGTGGGACCACCGTCTAGTTAGGGTGCTTTGATCTCGTTTCATCCGAGGTCAGATTGAAGTAGTGAGTCTATAGATTAAGTGTGGTCCTTAGGCTATAGTTGCTTGTTGTTACGACTAGGCCTCCGTTTATTTAGTGGTAGGTGGCAGGTGGTGATAGCCATGTCCATCCTCTGTATTCCACCATGATAGGTCTAGTTACTAAAGTGTAGGGCTCATGAAAATTTCATCTAGTTAATCCCTTCGGTTGGCTAGGCGGGTTGTGCCCCAAGGTGCATATGAATCCCTCTATTTATTGGTTTAGCAAAGTTGCTATAGTTTATAGTTAAGTTGTACTTGTCAGTAGAAGTATCATAGGACTCTTTTGGTCGCTTTCCCTCTCCCACTAGCTATGTCAACTACTCTTTTATCTAGCTACCTTCTTCTTCCTTTACCTTACCATTCCCTTCTAGTTAATACCTTAAGGCAATGCACGCCATAGTCGTTTACCCCCAACTCAGGAAATGCAATTACTTGAGAATCCTATTTATTAACCATCTTAGCCATACACTTTCCTATGGGAATTATCAATATGACCTCAGAATACTCCCGAGCGAAGTGCTACTTAAATATTTTCTGTGCGTTTAAGGAAATATCCAATAGACGTAAGAAATATCAATAGGTACCCACGATGTACGAAGGGAAGAAGGCCCGTAGCATTTTGGCCGGAAGCTCAATAGTGAAGATGGTGGGGATCGGTCCAGGAGAAGGCCCGGATGTGCATCTAGCCATTTAGTGGGTTTTGGTGGATTGAATGACAACACAATTAAAGGTATAAATATTTGCTAAGTGTTGAACAGAAATTTGAGTATATTGCATATACGTGAAGATTTCATAACAACAAGTGCATCAAAGGTTCAACAAGAAATCAAACTTGATGGCGTTCCACATAGTGTTCAAATGAAGGACAAAACCGTGTATTGTTTTGGAAATATGGACTAGGTTGCACGATCAATGTTAGAATGGTGATTCAACAACCAACACACTAAGAATGAAATTTTCATCCATTAACTTCAAAACAATAGCGTTGCTAGAAGTTTTTAATTCACACATCAGAGTCCAGTTGTCATTGTTCCGGTTAGAAACAACACGAGGACCAAGAAATGAATGGTGATGGCGGGGGGTATCACTTGTATAAAAAATTATTTAGAGGTGGTGCAATTCCCACGACATTCTTTGACATCAAACATGGTAATACTCCAACGTATACCATAACATAGGCTGGATAGCAAGGAACTCAAGGTACAGCCCAACACATGACAAATTTGTGTTGGAAGGAAGGCAAGGATGTTCTTGATGATAACACAATTTATCAAGTGGCAAGGATGGTATTCATTATCATGAATCCGATTCACATCCTAGAAGAAGTCATAATGTTGACGATGATCAGAACACATTTTGTCGAGAGGTTTCAAGACGTTGCAATTGAACAACGACGACATCAAGCAAGGGAATGGCGAAATGGGAAGTTATGAGAACATCAGATAAGATGCAAGTTCAGAATCAAAGTTTGATTTTCAAGACAACAACATGATGTTGAAAACTCGATGTAAGCCTTGCTCACGGTATGAAGAATTCATGAACCAAAGAAGGATGAGGTAGCATGGTCAAAGATAGCATGATAAGGATGTAGCCGATAGGCTAGGAATGACAAGATTGAGAATTAAACTTCTCAGCAACAAATTACTAGGAGTAATGAACCACTCTGTGGATTCGAGTCACTTGGCGGAGTTCTCGACTGACGAAGAACTCAAACATGTGGAGTTACTAACACGGTGAGAAGGATTATTCAAAAATGAATTCATAAGAGGTATTGCAATGGCACGATATCGTCGAGATACCAGAGGGTAATACTCGAAGGTAGAACAGAATAGAAGCTAAACTGGATCGTTGATCTGTGGAAAGTAGATAATTTAACCTTGTGAGAAAATAGATGAGGCTCAAAATGGATATCTCTTAGATATACCAAACGATGATAGCATGGTTAGAACCATAACTGCAAGGGATCAAATTCAATGATACCTAAAGAATTGTACTAATTATTAAATGTTTTGGAAGAAGCTTCCGTGACGGTCTACATCGTGTCCATGGGCATGAACACATAGGTTCAATGTCGAGTCCCACTTCTTCAATGCATAACCTGTCATTCACTTCTCGCTTTTGATGAAGCTGTAGAGTTGAAAATTTATCTGGTGTAACACCAGTACAGTATGACCAATAGAAGTTACCGGGTTCACACAAATTGCAGAACGCATAGTTAAAACTCATCAGAGGAGTTTAGGAAGCTATATATCACAGTTATAGAAGAAACGGATACAAGCTCGAAAGCAAAGGGTTGACGATAGGGAGTAGATGATACAATTCGCCAAAGGCATTTTGTATCAGGGAAATTCCTCAATGATTTAAAACACGAAGGAACTATCATGTAGTGATCCACCAAAAGGTCTGGCGGTCCGCAAAGAATCTCATGTGAGTATGTGTACTCAACAAGACGAAGGTAGAATGCAAACACACCGGTCTATGGAAATATCTGAATAATTCGAAGCTTATTTACAAAGGAATTATGATTTCCAAATCAGGAGATCGAAAGCAGATGCTCTGATCAAGGATGAGTAAGTTGAATAGATTTAGGGGCACAATCGATCTAGGTTTGATTGGCTGAAAACCAGCTCATGTACAAATGACGTCTGAGCCGGAAGGACAATTTTTAGGGATCAGCTGATGATTGCGAGTATTCTCATACTGATTGAATCAATAGGCGTCAAAATGACAATAACAAAGGATGTCAAGGAATATTGCTAGTCATATGGAAAAACCATAATGCAGGCAGTCCACTCTGATACAAGCTTGTGACGCCCCCGAACCCGACTATCGTGGTTTTGTCACTGCAGATGTCCTTGCTAAAGGACTAAGTTGCGAGGCTATCACTGCTAGGTGGAAGCTTGGATGGGGTTCATCGGAAATTAGAAGACGCGGGTTTACTCAGGTTTGGCCCCTCACTGTGGAGGTAAAAGCCTACATCCTACTTGATTGCTATTGATTGTGGTGGTCTCGGTTACAAGGGCGCTATTTTGCTACCTCTGTCTTGGGAACTATCTAAACTTCTCTCTCAAGACCTATCAAACATTTGTCTCAAGACCTATCAAAACATCTGTTTTGAGACTTGTCGGTCTCAAAAACTATCCTTCTGATGACCCAGGGACTTCCTTTATATAATAGCCGAGTCCCTGGGATTACAAGAGATTTCGGGTTATCCCCAAAGTCGGAGTCCTACTCTAAGTCCTCCATGTTTTCCAAGTTTGGGGTCTCCGTCTTGTATTTGGACTCCTTGGTGGAATTTCGTTTAAGTCCGGGTCCTGTAGCAGGCCGGCCCTGTAGTAGGCCGGGTCATGATTCAAGCCGTGTTAGGATTGTAGTCAGGTCATGATTGTAGCCAGGTCAAGATTGTAGCCGGCCGACTTAACTCCAGGACAGACTTGACTCCAGAGATGACTTGACTCCAGAAATGACTTAACTCTAGAGATGAATTATCCTCAGAGATGGGTCTAGACGTGGGTAACTCCCCCGACACCGACCGTGCACTAAACATACGCACAGCAAGAGCGATCAAGATCAGTGATTCACGATATGATATCACAACACAACTCTAAGACACAATTTTAAGTTCAAAGCTTTATATTATGATAGGTGTCACAGAGACCCCGGGTTACATCAGTGCAAATACAAACATGTCTAGGTACAGACAAATCAAACAAGGGGTTGCCTTAAGAAGGCATAATCAAACAGTGACACTAATCTAAAGAGGCAAGCCCTCCTGCATGGTACCGCCGAACTACTCCTGTTACACGACCTCCACGTAGTATCCTAGCTCGGGATCCTTTGGCTCTTGGGCTCCATCATCTGATCGCAGCAACCGGGTAGAAGAAAACAGTAGCAAAGCGACCGTGAGTACTCATCCAAAATACTCGCAAGACTTACATTAAAACTATGCTAAGAATGCATCGATATCAAGGAAGGGGGCTATATCGGTGGACTATAATGCAGAAATGCCAAAGATGAGAAGGAAAGCCAATCTTAACGAAGACTAGCATCTTGTAGCACTAGAAGAGAGTAGCGTATTACACTACAAAAATCAGCTGATTTGCCGTCTGCCATGGCAGGCGGCAAAGGACCAGAAAGCTGACGCCACAGGTCTTTGCCGTCAGCCGCGGACGGCAAACATGCCCGATATAGTAAGTTACGGTAAACATCTAATTTGCCATATGTTTTTCCACATCGAAAGGCAAAGGTCGGCGGCATTTCGGCAAAGGACGTAGACGACAAAGAACAGACATTAACCACGTTAGGTGGCTAACAGTAGTCTTTGCCGTCAGCCAGCTGATGTCAAGACATGCTTCGACACGTCATCCACGTACCCGGCGTGACGTGTGACGTCCAACCGTGTCGCCTGGTCAAACCGCCGCGCGTCGTCCGGTCAAAGCACTTTGTCTGGGGAAAGTGCGTCATCTGCCACCCCTGATGCGCCGTCCCGTCGACGGCCACCTCGCCTTCCACCCCCCGCTGCTCTGTCCCGTCGTCCCGTCCCGTCCCGAGGCGCCGACATTTATGAGCAGTAATGCCGGCTGCCGGCCTGGCCGCCCACCTCCTGTCGCCCGGATGGCTATAAGAACCCGCCCGACGCCGCCCCCCCACACCCGACCTCCTGTTGCCGACGAGAAAACCAGCACATCGCCGGTGATGGCCTACCACCGCGGGAGCAGCAGCGCCGGCGGCAACGACGATGGCCCGAGTGCCTGGCCGTCCAGCCTCGTCAATCTGGAGATGGAGGAGCTGCACTGGTACGGCCTCCTAATGCCACTAGGCTACGGCAGTGGAAGATCACCGCGGATGGCTATCCGACGCTCGGCCCCGGCGCGACGCCAAAGGAGCTCCAGACCCGAACCGGTGGCCGCTACAACATTCATGGCCGGCATGACTTCTGGTGCAGCAATTGCACGACGAAGTTATCGCCGCTTTCCGGCTGGCGGCGGCCGGCGTCATCCCCGACCTCACTGGCGCGAGCGGCCTCCTTCGCGCCCTGGCACCTGCGCATGGCCCGGCCCCGCGGGAGCACCGCCGTGGTACTGCCCGCCGCCAACCAGCCCCCCGGCACCCGCGCCCGCATGCGCACTGGCCGTTCCCCCCGCCATGGAGCTGCCGCCGGAACAAGTGGTCCTCCATGAGGACGGCGACCCGGACGATACTCCGGGTTAACACGTCGCCCTAAATCGGAACGCGACGATACATACGCTGGAAAGACATCTTTGCCGCGTTAGCAATTAAGCCGGAACGCAGCGATAAATACGCCGGAAATGCGTCTTGCCGCGTTAGCAATTAAGCCGGAACGGGACGAAAATGACAGCGAATACGCCTAAGCGAGACGTCGAAGCGAAGCCAGACAGGACGTATGTGACGCGATGAGTAGGCCATGAGCCCGCCCATGACGACGATTAAACAAAAACGACATGAGGTGTAGTATTCCTTGGTCATACGTCAACTACTACTTTGGAAATTGTTCCCTGACGGATATGGTTCTCACGTTGCACCTCCCATGGCATGGCACGGCTTGAAGGAAACAAACTGCTTTCGTCCACGGACAGGGAACACCGTCAGAATACATAGCAAATTCGAAATACCAAAAAAGTCAAAGCGAGGATTTTCATTTGGAACGAAGGGAATAGATGCGAGGATTTTCAGTTTCCTTTTTATTAGTATTATTATTATTATTATTATTATTATATAAAAACGGAAAAATAGTTACTACTACACATTACCTTGGGAGTTGCGAGGAATCTAACCGTTCTGTCCTTTGATTTTTTGCAATGGAAGCACTGTTGCAAAAAATAAAGAAAATAAAAGAAAAGAAAAAGGATGCCTTGCGACTGCAGTTACCGATGCCTTGCAGCTAGATAAGTCGGAATATGTTCAATGTTCTTCTTAAACCAAACAAAACCCATCCTTCTTCCCCGCCCACACTCCATCCCTTCCCTTGTCTCCCCACTCTTCTTCCCTTTTGCTCATGGAGTCATGGACACTTCATCCTCTCCTCCTTTTGCATATATTCCGTTATTGCCCTATCCAGCTGAGGCAGCTTCATCAGGTATATATATTCCTCTTTTCGGTCTCGTGTGGTGCACAGTGAGACAGCGACGCGTCTTCCATTCCACCTCCGACGAGTGCGTGACAACAGCGGCAGATGACAGACATGTCGTCACCGACCGCGCCTTGGTTTGCGGGTGTGTGCCAAGTCATCATCTTTCTTTTTTTTATCTGTGCAATACTGTGCGTGTAGTGTACCAGCTCTCTCCTCTAAAACGTACAGTACATATGTATGTCGTTGCAGATCTCTTCACAGATGTCAGGGTGAGGACCCTGTCGCACCAGGTCACCACACTTGGGGACAGGGTGTGGGAACTGGAGCGCAAAATTACCCAGCTGATCTACGAGAAGGGCAAGCTGGAGAAGCAACTGGAGGAGACGAAGGCGATCTCAAGCCACAAGGAAGAGGTGGAGAGAAGCTTCATGGCTGAAAACAATAAGCTTCGGTCGGAAGTTTCGATCGCAGAGGAAAAATGTGGCAAGTCTGAAGCGGAGGTTGAGAGGCTAAGCAAGGAATTAGGCGCGCTGGTGGAGGCAAAAGAGGGTGCTGCCAAGCAATTCAACGACGAGAGAGCAAAAATCAGGCTGGAATCGGAGAATCTCAAGATAAGGCTGGAGGAAATTCAGGCTATCAAGGATTTGGCAGAGAGCGAAGATGACAAGCTTCGTTCAGAGGCTTTGGTCGCAAAGGAAAAGCAAAACATGTTCAAAGAAGAGATTGAGAGGCTCAAGATAGAACTGGGTGGGTTGGCGGAGGCCAAGGAGGCGGCCGACAAGACATTTGATGTAAAAAATGCAGAAATCACCGAGGAACTAGATGAACTTAAGAGAAAGCTGAAGGAAATGCAAACAAATAAGGATTTAGTGGATGGAGAAAATGATAAGCTTCGGTCTGAGGTTTTCACAGCGAAGGAGAAATGTAGGCAGTCTGAAGCAGAGGTTAAGTGCCTTAAGCAAGTAGTGGGTGCATTGGTGGAGGCGAAGGAGGTAGCGGCAGAGGCATTTGAAGCCGAGAAGGTAGAAATCATGAAGGAAATGGACAATCTAAAGAGGACAATAGAGGAAATCCAGTCCAACAAGGATTCGGTGGAGAGTCAAAACCACGAGCTCCAGTCAAAGATTTTGATTGCAGAGCAGGAGAATAGTGTATTTGAAGCAGAGGTTAAGAGCCTCAAGGTGGAATTGGGTGCGGTACAGGAGGCCAAGGAGGTTCATTCCAAGGAGTTTGATGCTGAGAAGGCTGAAATCCTCAAGGAACTCGAGGATCTTAAGGGGAATCTGGAGGAATTCGAGGTCAACAAGGATTTGTTGGAGGCTAAAAATGATAAGCTTCAGTTGGAGGTTTTTGCTGCTGAGCAGAAACAAAGCATGTCTGAAGCAGATGCTAAGAGCCTTAAGATGGAACTGGTTGCATTAATGGAGGCAAAGGAGGCGGCTACAAAAGCATTTGATGCCGAGAAAGAAAAAATCACGAAGGATTTGGAGGTTCTTAAGTGGAAGGTGGAGGAAATCCAAACCAAGAAGGATTTGGTGGAGGGTGAAAAGGATAAGCTTCGTTTGGAGATTTTAATAGCAGAGCAGAAACATGCCATGTCTGAATTAGAGGTCAAACGCCTCAAGATGGACTTGACTGCATTGGCGGAGGCAAAGGAGGCAGCTGTGAAGTCATTTGACCCCGAGAAGGCCAAATTCATGAAGGAGGTAGAGAGACTCAAGAGGAAGATAGAGGAAATCCATGCCAGCAATGAAGCAGCTGAGGAAGCAGGGTGCAACAAAGATGTCGAGGTAGATAGGCTGAAGGATGAGTTGGTGAAGATTCGTGTTTCTGTCTCACAGCTGCAAGCATCCTGTATTGAACTTGATGCGAAGCATTCACGCCTGAATGATGAGATGGATTCAGTCCAGAAAGCACTAGTATCTGAGAAGGTTGAAGGTAACAAGCTGAAGCTAAAAATTGAGGAGCTCCAGAATTACATTGCTGAAAAGGATGGTGAGAATGGGAAACTAAAGGCGGCATTGGAGGAAAAGAAGAGTGAAATTGATGCCCTCAGCAAAGACAAGGAGCAGCTACATCTCACAGTTGCTGAGGCACATGATAAGAATAAATGTAGCATTTTATCATTCTTATCACCGTGCGGCTCCAAATAACTTGGTTGTAATGTGTTGCATTACTAATGCAATGGTGAATAGTTGGTATAATGCAATGGTGAATAGTTGGTATTATGCAATGAAATAAAAAAATCTTTGAGATATGTGATGTCTTCGTTCATTGGGATGTAATTTATGGTGCCTTACATTTTTTCACTTTTGATGAAAGCGAGGGGCGGATATGGGCCTAAGGCCCCTATGTCCACGACCCTAGGTGCAGCCAAAAAGGTCAAGTAACATGATCCAATCGTCCAAGGGAAGTTCATGGAGAAACCCCTAAATTAAGTACTATGCAACAATTCTGCATGCCAAACAAATAACATTTGATGACAAAGTACCACAGCAAACACAAGCAAAATAGACAGATGCTTAGAACATTTTTTTCACTACATGCATGAGAGCTGCACATCATTAAATTATGAGGGAAAAAAGTGGCAAAGAGCGGAGTTTGGTTTTGATCGGACCCTCTAGTTTCCTTAAAAAAATCATGCGAGATGACTTGGACGAGACACTCTTTAATTTGGCAGCACATTATGCACATACCTTCCCTCCTCTACTTCTTCCCTCACCAACACTCCATGCATCCTGCCTCTTCTTAATTCACCAGCAGCACCCATGTATGCCTTCTCTCCTTCGCCTTCCTCATTGACACTCCATCCTTTCCTTCTCTCTTTTCATTCTTCCGGTCCCTTATCTACATATAGATAGATATTCACCCGAGGCAGCTTCCATCCACATGGGCATGAAGGACGACGCGCTGCATCTTTTAACTTCGACGAGTGCGTGACAACACAATAGCAGCCGCAAGCAAGTGCAAGTCTCTGCAACATGTCGTATTATCGTCGTTCGTATTGGTCAGGTGCGCTATGCCAGAGCATATGTATATATTCTTCCATCAAATCAATCCCATCTCCATGTGTGCAGTCCAGCCAGCGTGATCCCATGCATCTCTCTCCACTAATTAGTAATTACACCCTTTTCTAAAACATACACTGCAGACTATGTTGAAGAATATTATAGGGCACGGAGGCTAGAGCAAGAAAATTCCCGACTGTCCAACGAGAAGCGTGAACTGGAGAGGCAACTGGCGGAAAAGACGAGGATTGCTCAGGTGTCCTCGACTCAGGTCTTCACACTGGGGCACAAGGTGCGAGAGCTGGAGCGCCAAAACACCGGACTGTCCGGTGAGCTGTCCAAGCAAACAGAGGACACCCGGAAGGCGGGCCTGCTCTTCATGAATGCTTCCGATAGGTACCAAGAGGAAGCTAAGAAGCAAATTAGGGCAAAGGCAGAGGAATTGGAGAACACGAGGAAGGCAGGTCTGATGCTAATGAACACCGCCGATACATACCAAGAAGCGACAAGGAAGCAAATTAAGGAGAAGGCGGGGGAGTTGGAGGACGCGAGGAAGGCGGTTTTGGCGCTCATGAAAGCAGCAGATGCGTACCAGGAAGAAGCGAAGAAGAAAATTAAGGATAAGGTGCAGGAGCTGAAGGTCATGGGGGCACAGAAGGCAGAGCTGGATGCGAGGGTAGAATCTTTGGAGTCGAGGCTCAAGGCAGCTCTGGCTAAGAACTTGGAGTTGGAGGATGATTATGGTAAGGTGAAGGCTGCAAATGATAACCTTCGGTTAGAGGTTGAGAAAGATGCATCTGCAAAGGCATTTGATGCTGAGAAGGAAGAAACCTTGACGGAATTGGAGGACCTTAAGATGAAGGTGGAGGTAAGTCAAGCCAACAAGGATTTGATGGAGGGTGAAAATGATAAACTTCAGTTGGACGCTTTCACATGAATATAGCTTGCTGGAAAGCAGGAGCTGAGATGCTCAACATGCAATTAGGTACCATGCCTCAGGCGAAGGATGTAGAAATCATGAGATAATAAGGATGCCTTAAGTGGAAACTTCTGAGCCATCAAGCATTTGGTGAAGGCAAGCTCTGGTTATCGGAGGTTTTGGTAGCAGAGCATAGTCATAAATTCTTTCAGAACCTGATGTTGAGAGGTTTAAGAAGAATATTTAGCCATTATTCTTACCTTGAGAACATTCATCACCCCCCTTTTTAGGAGAAAAATACTAAAATAATTGGTGTTGGAGATGGGCTTACATTTGATAACTAAACAATAATCGTGAGTTTGCTTATCAATATGCACCGAGCACATTTATCTATATTATTTGATATATACATGGTTCTCCGAGTCATGTAACATGAACACAAACATATATTATACCCTTTTTATGTGTTGCATATTCAGCGTACGTACGTGTTCTGTAGCTTGTTTTCTCTGAAAAAGATACCTGGCTGTAGCAACATATATGAAGTGGTGATGGTAGACAGATGTAATAGAGCATAAAGGGAACTCTTTGTTTAATTATTTAAAATATGTTACTAGATGTTTTTTCAAGCATAGAAAGAAAAAAACGAGAAAAGCCGTAAAAAATGTGCTCGGTTTTTTTGAGCATAAAGGACAGGAAGAGGAGCAAGCATTGCTGATCGCGAGCCTGGACTCGCTCACCGTGGTACGTCCGAGCGCACCGTCCTTCGAGCACGTCCTGCTCAACGAGGAGCGATCCAATGCTACAGCAAAGAAGCAGGCCAGTCACTAAGACACGGCTTGGTTCCCGGACTCCGGCGTCAGTAACCACATGTGCGGGCGGTGCTAATTCTTCTCCGAGCTGGACACGAGCGTATGCGGCTTCGTCAAGCTCGGCGACTCTGGCTGGACATAAAACTCAGGCTTTTCGGCTCAGCCCAAGCTTTCTTGGGGTCGCCCCGTGTTTGACTCGGCCCGCAATTGAGATGGACCGAGCCGAGCTATCTTTGCTGGACCAAAAATAGTGCGGGCCGAGCCTGGCTCGGCTCGGTCTGGCCCGAAAGCTCGTCTTTTCTTTGGTTGCTTTAATTTCTGTCAAACCCACTGTTTTGGTTATCGCGTTTACCGCTACCCCATGGAAAACACTCATACCGTGCAAACAAATAATTTGAGTTTTTTCAATTTTTTTAATTCAAATGCTGACCTTACTGTTAAATTTACAGCATCTCGTATGTAGCAGCATAGCTTGTTATGGCCTAGCTTGTTACCACAACCTTTCTGGAGCAGCGGCTCGCGGGTTCGAGCATTCCCCTTGCATATTTATCTCTTTTTTAGAATGCAAAAGTAAAAAACTAAAAAAATTGTGAAATTGTGGGAGCTGCAGGGAGTCGAGTCGAATTCAAGATCTGTGAGATAGCAGCCGCGATAGGCGCGTGTGAACAGTCAATACGCTAGGGTAAGTTTAGGGACTTCAAATAAGGCCTTAAACTTTATCTATATGGACTTTGAAATATTCAAATTCAAAATTTGATTTTTAAATTTCATCCAAATTTTTACGGTACTTCGTGGTTACCGTGGTAACCGTGAATTTCGGGGCTCCCTGAGAAAAAAGTCCGGCTTGGCATCCAAAACCAGTAGTGTCATCCTCAGCCACCTGCGTCGCACGAGATGCTCCCATGCATCCAGCCACCACTCAACACTAGCTTTGCCTCGGCTCTGCTCCGCCCCAGCCGATCCTTGCCTGTCATGCTCTTCCTTGCCGCCCCACATATGTCGTCTCCGCCGTTGTCGGGGAAGACGGCCCCACCTGTATGTGACCCACCATGGCGAGGCTTGCGAGCTGCAACGAGCTTTTTGAAAGATCGGCCCGAGCTCCGTTTCATGGCTCGCCGGCAATGTCGAGCTGGCTCAGGGCTCGGCAACTTTGCCCGAGCTTTTTGCAGGCTCGCCCCGAGCCGGACCGAGCTGGCTTGTGTCCAGGCAGATCGGCGACGACACGTCCGTGGAGATCGAGGGGCATGGCACGATCCTGCTCACATGCCGGAGCGGGGAACACCTCATGCTGTCAGAGGTGTACTTCATACCCTGCCTCTGCAGCAGCATCGAGTCACTCGGACAACTATACGAGATCGGGTTGGACACACGCATCCGGCACGGGTGGCTCCAGCTGCGCGACGCCAACGGTCGCCTGATCACCCGCGTGCCTCCTGCCGGTGATTGCATCGGCTGGAACACAACACGCCGGACACGCGCGAGGACAACAGGCCTGCCTCGGCTAAGGCAGCATGCTCACCCACCCCTACAGAATCTCCGTCCACGCCACCGCCCTTGACAATCTCTTTGATGCGACCGACCAGGTTGATCCGGCATACAGCGACATGTGCCTCTTCTCTGCCGACGAATCAGCAAGCGTTGCAGAGTTGGAGAAGGACAAGGAGTGACGCGCCGCTATGATGGAAGAGATGGCGAGCATTGAGACGAACAAGACATGGCGGCTCACCCAGAATCATTGTAATGAACAGGCTAGTGCTCCAGTTTAGCCCACGACTACATAGAGAAGGTTTCAGTAAAATTGGAATTACAAATTTATAATTCAAAAGGAGCACCAGCACGTCCTTTTTGCTATATTCATAGACTCCAACCTCCCACACAGAATCGTTGAAAAGAAAACCATGAAATGTATTGTTGCTGCTGCTACATCTTCACTCTTCTTCTGTTCTTCTCAAGACATCAAAATGCACACTGGTCATCTCAGACATTGATAAACAACCCTTCTATTCTTCTCAAGCTTCTCTGCATCCTTTTCTCTTTGCTTGGCTTTTGCGGAAGCATCCACTACTGTTGTACCATTGGCTTCGAATCTAATCAATCCATCAGTTTTATTGTTGCCCGATTGAAAGCAATATTGCTTCGTTCTCCTCGCACAACCGCCAAGCTTGGCCACACATAGAAATTACACTATGCCAGAACTCCTGTCTCGGGCATGACAAGCATCACTAACACCAGTGTGACTGGTGCTGCTTATCATATGTCACCAGGCTGTCCTAGCGACAAATCACTATTGCGCACGTTCAGCCCGGACCCTTGCCCGGGTTTGATAAACTCTTTGTTCATTAGTATTGCAGTTATTCACTGGGTCACTCAGAAAGTACCAGCAGACTGCGCTTTGTGGAGACTCCGGATGACACCATCCACTGGGCGAAGGCAAGGTGTGGACCTCCTAGTCCTCATGTCAAAGACCATGCCCTCATCCCTACCTCTCCCACCGATCCAGTACACACAATTACCCTTGAGTCCGGAACACCTTTAGCATACAACGACACCGAATTGTTCCTACTAACAAACACTGAGTATCCACCCAAGTCGGCAACAACGTCCGAACATGGATGGCACCGGGGATCATACCTCAGAGCAAATATTTCATCCTGTGCCACACAACGTCGACCGCCTTCTTGGAGCTGCAAAGTAACTGTGTTGGTTGCATTCCTCCAGATCTGGTACAGGTGACCCTCGCAGAACACCAGATTCTTGGCACTAATAAAAATTGAGACATGGATGTATGGCGGGGAGAAACTGGTGTTGGCGTCCAATGGTAGGTTGCCGACAGACGACAAGAATCGCTCGACTGTGGCTGATGAATTTAGGTCTGGTCCGGATAGATTCCCGATCGACGGTGATGCTGTGGCAGGCGGAGCACATATTCGTCCCAAACGAAGTGAGGCAATAGACCATACCATTTCCATGTTAGAGGAGGTCGACGAGCTGGTCTCCAGCGGCGAGGTGGACATGGTCGAGGACGGCCCATCTCCTGGCCCCCGCAGGCACATAGGCGAGCCTGTAGATGTTGTTAGATAATATTGTTTAAACTAGATGTAATCTCAACCATCTTCTATCTCTATTCCCTCTCGTAATCTATATCTCTCTCCTCTGTACGCAGCTATATCCTAGCGATCGACCTTCCCTTATACGCCGCGAACAGGTGCTTTCCCGTCGCACATAAATAAACACCATGCGGCTCCTTATGAGGAATAGGAACGCTTCCAACCTAATATGGTATACAGAGCCAACCTCTTCCCAAACTAACTATCGATCAATCTAACTCCATCGCCATGTCTCTTCCTCTTCGACCACCATCGTCCTCAACGTCGGTGCTCTGCCGTCCGAGAAATTGACTAGGGGAAACTTTCTTCTCTGGAAAGCTCAATTAATGCCCGGCCTCGAGGAGCGCACGCCACAAGGTTGCTCAATGGAGTATAAAAAAATATAAAATGTCAAAGAAATATGAGGCATATAACTAGCTAACATATAGAGAAGGTGAACTATCAATGTGCAAAGTAACTTGGGGCGAATGACCAATGTATCGCATGCTTGGGTTTTGCGTATCCTGTAGGCAAGTGTCTCCAAACTTGAGGGACTAGAGGAACTAAACATTTCTAGTAACTACTTGACTGGTGTTGTCCGCTAGATGGTTCTCAGTAAAGACTTCTTCACCTTCATCAATGATGATTGTTTTAATGGCCTCCTAGCCTGGTATATCTCGACCTCAGTGAAGACACAAAGCTCCACTATTTGTGGTTCATTTTTTCGGTAGACACTAGTTTAAAAATGGCTTTTATCAGGTGACCTATTATCTACTGGTGCTATCCGCTAAATGATTCTAAGCAATAACGTCTTCACCTTCATCAA
>NC_041385.1:860930486-860935854 GCF_002162155.2 Triticum dicoccoides | reverse complement strand
AGCCTCGTATATCTCGGGCTCTAAGTGTGAAAACACCAAATTCAACTATTAATGGTTAAACTTTTAGGTAGACAATATTTTAAAAATGGCTATATTAGTATATCAAGTATCTAGTAGGCTTCGTTTTTATATTCTCACTCTAGTATCATTGTCGTTTCAATCATGACAACTGACTCATATAGGAGAAACCATGGGAGGGGAGCATTGCCCCGCTCAAAATTTTCCATGTTTTAATTTATATACATATAGAACACTTAATATATCATGCTTCACTTCTCGGTGGTTTCTTTATCTTTATATTATTTATGTGCTCATTTTCATGCCCGGTAGCCCAAGCATCAAGTTGGTTGACCGAGGGGTTCTCAATGACCTGCATGGCAGCATATTCAAGAATTACAATTGGTCCTGCTACTGGCATAATGACACAGAGTCATGTGCGTATGCGCCAGTTTACAAAATAGCCTACATATGACGCTAAAGGCGCCAAATAGGCTTTGGGTTAAGGCAGAGCTATCCTATATGATGCTTGTTTGTGTCATTCGGTGCACTTCCGGCCCAAATGTCATGTAGCATCTAGTTTTCTTCCCAAAGATCTCCCACAATTTGGTTTTACACAATGGTCTTTGGTTATCTCCAATTATCTTGGTTTCTAGGACGGTTTTATGCTTTCTATAAAAAGATCAGTCTTTGGAGGAAAACCTCTTTATCTTTACATAAATTTTTGTGAAAATTCAATGGACATTCAAAAAACAAAGTGAACATTTATATTTTTCTGCAGAACACTCTCGTAAAAGAAAATCAACGTGTAACAATGTTCATCGTGAACTAAAAAAGTCCACCGTATTTAAAATAAGGTTTGTTGTCTATTAGGAAATATTCACTAGGCTTAAAACACAGTTCATCCTCTATTCCAAAGATGTTTAATGTGCATTTATAAAATGTTCATCATTTACTAAAAACAGTCCACCATGTTAAAAAAAGTGTACGCTCTATGTTGATAAAATATTCATCATGTATTGAAAAATGATCACCAGTCTTCCAAGCATATTCACAACGTACTTTCTTCAGAAATACTCATATGCACACAAAGACAAATTTGTTTTTACTAATGAAAAAGGGAATAAAGAGGGAAAGGAAAAGAATAAACAATAAAAAATTCTAAATAAGAAGAGAAAAATGAAAACCAGAAAGAAAAAATAATCAAATAAATAGACTAATATGGAGCAAAGCAAAAAAGCCAAAGAACTTAGGAAAACATAATGAAATAAGAAGTAGACGAGAAATAAAATTCCTATAGAAAGCCGAAAAGGAAAATGTGGAGCAAAAAGTACTTACAACAAAAAAATACCCAACAAATAGACTTGAAAATAACCCCCCACACACATAAAAAAATATTAAATCATAGCTGAATGACAACACAAAACGATTGAAAAATGGGACATCCCAGAATGTGCTTAACATGTGGATCAAATAGGGTGCTGATTAGGATGTCTTTATTCGTTCAGAATTTGAATTGATAGTGGTAGCTTTTCTAACTAGCGACCCCTGTCCTTCTCCTTTTTTTTTCTAAAGACGCAGCAGAATCGTCAAACAGGACATCAAAAGTGAGAAGTTGATTGTAGGATTTCTAACCCTCACTCTCGTATAGGGAACTTTGTTCGTTCAATGAAAAGGGATAAGAAGGATCCACTGGGAATGAATGGGAAGACTGGGGTAGTATCTTCATTAGCCGGAAGGAATTAGTCTCCACTAGCGTAATTCGAAGAACGAACAAGAAAAGGCGTCTATAGGTAGGAGGATGGATGTGGTCCAATGGCTAAAGCACTGCCAGCTTCTTGTAGACTGGCAGTCTCCGGGAGGAACCTTAACCCCCCGGGTTAGGCCGGGTGGGATGGTATACTTTTATTCCGCCACAAGTGGGAACTCAGTCCTTGGTAAGACACAAGGGGGGAAGGAAGATCTTCACTCATTCATTAACTAAGTGCCTGCGGTGAGACACGTGGAGGATGTGCATTGAAACCAGGCAGCTGAATGCTAGTACAGTAAAGAAGAAACACCCAATTCCGGCACATTACAGTAAGATTGACTTAAGATCTGGCTATCATCAGATCAGGATGAGAGAGGAAGACAAGCCCAAAACTTCATTCAGAACCCTGTAACTATGAATTCAATGTAATGCGGGCTTACAAATGCTCCTACAACGTTTCAAGCACTCATGAATGACGTGTTCAAACCCAGAAAATTTGTGTTGGTTTGATGATATACTTCTTGACAGTAAACCAGTGAAGGCGCATCAACAGCACTTGCAGCTAACACTTTTTCTGCGGAATCAGCAACATGCTAAGATGAGCAAGTGTCAGTTTTGACTTTCAAAGGCGGAATATTAGGGGTAAAATGGAAATTAAGGTGGCAGATACACTTAATAGGAGAAAGTACGGAACATCTGTCCAGCTGGTCCAAGGTGTGCAAACCGCTTTGTGAAGGCCGACTGAGAATGAGGGACCTAGTAGTGTATTTCGAACCCTTCTAAGAAAAGCTGCTTTGGCGTGCACTGAAAGGGCGTCTTCCTTTCCTATATTATACCATAGGTGAGTGCATAATATGGTGTAGAACGGAGGGGATATCCTAAGTTGATGTGCAGAAGTGCTTCCTCTGATTGAAGTCGATTGCCTCAACCAATTTCTTAGTACATCAACACAAGAAGTGGCGAATTGGGGATGGTACTACCTCAGTGAACTGTGGGAAGATGGGTAGGTGGGGCCTCTCAACCAAGACATTGCGGGTGGCGAGTGGGGACTCTACTGAATTCTAGCATGGGTGTGGTAGATTACTGACGTGAAGCCGGACCTCTATGAGTGATCTACATGGGCGGGTCAAAGCTATTGTAAAAACTAGATCAATTGGAGTGGGAAGTACTCAAGATGTAGAAGAGGACTCCAGCAGGTTTGGTCCTCTTTCTCTAATGTGTTCTAAGAACCCACTACCCTCCCTCCAAAAAGACCATGTGATCATCGGATTCACCTCACGATAGTCAACCAATGAATCAAAGGCCTTATAGGTATTCACACCATCGGATGAAATTGAAGCCATAATCAAGGAGTTAATCTAGAATGGTACTCTACAACCTAGTTCATGCCTCACCGTCTCTTCTTTATAAGAAGAAAGAAGGTTCGTGGTGCCTATGGATTATAGGCAACTCAATGCGCAAATCGTAAAAAAGAAATACCAGATACCGGTCATTGATGATCTTCTGGATAAGCTACACGGTTATACTGTGTACTCAACAATTGTTTTATCTATTCCCACATCGATTCACCAATCCTGGAACTCGTTATGGATAAATGGTCCATAGAAGTAAAAGTAGGACGACGAGAGAAAACAGTAAGGAGTACCGAAAAAAGAAGATTTTGGACTTTCTGCCCACGAAGAAATAGCAGCATTTGAAAACTGGAAAGATT
The DNA here is from genome assembly GCF_002162155.2 of Triticum dicoccoides. Classification (NCBI taxonomy): domain Eukaryota; kingdom Viridiplantae; phylum Streptophyta; class Magnoliopsida; order Poales; family Poaceae; genus Triticum; species Triticum dicoccoides. Next base: position 860,932,396 of record NC_041385.1, on the reverse strand, counting down.
TACTTTGGATAGTAAATCCCCAAGGAAGGGCTATAATCCAAACAAAGGAGGAGCTAGCGGTCAGTTCGAATTTCAACGATTAGGGGGGGGGGGGATGAAACACTTGTCTTTCACAATCAATTTTTTCTTTTTTTATGTTTAGGACACGCGAAGCGAGATCGAAACTCGCTATGAGGAGAAGACTCGGCAAGAGAGGTTTGAACAAGAGGAACTGCCGTCTAGTTGAGTTTGATCATTCTCTCTTTTTATCTCTCTTTCTTTCAAGAGCTGAATAAAGGCATATCCACAAAGGAGAGAGATATTGGACTTTCTTCTTTACCACCCTCATTATTCAAGACATGAATATAAAGTGTATTGTACTCCCTTGGATATTTTTCGGGATCTTTACTCGTCATTGATCAAGGAAGCTAGAAGGAAGATGGGTGGTAGGGTGAATGGACATTCGTATGCGCTCCGACTCGTCGGTTCGGAGAGTAGCGACCAAAAAGAAATCATTATACAGGATAACTGTTGTAGAGATAAAATGTAGGAAGGATAAAGTTGGTTTCAACATGTGAATTGTAGAAGAAATAGGTAAACAAGGCCGGTTAATATATATACGTCGAAAAGAAAGGGGATAAATTGAACGAAATGAAGAGCAATCCAGAATCCGATTTTGTATACTATAAGAAAAAGGCACTGAAAACTTGGAAACGGAAGATGTTGTAACTGATATGGGTAGTCACACATTAGGCAAAATGGTGTAGTGGTGTGGCCATGTAGCTTCTTCTTTTGAACAGCATTTCATTCTGTTTTGAATGCTTTCTACTATGTTTCAAGTGATCAAAGAAAAGTTTATTTCCCACTACTCATATCACATCTTATGTGTTGATGCAAGCTGACTAAATCAATAAGATGGTATTCGTATTTGATTAGACAAGATGATACTCTTATTTATTCCGGAGCACAACAATCCGGATCTGTATTTTATAGGTTATTCTTCCTATTCTATATGTATTACGGTCATGTCAAGTCAATGGTCTGTCTGCCCTGCAACCGGTCTTGAATGGCTTCAGTGAATTGTTTGATTAGCCTACAGAGTGACCTCCTAGGAGGACAATAGACCACAAAATACCCTTCTTACTAGGCACTAAACTTGTCAATCATTAGAGAAGGGACGCGTTCAAGATAAGAATATCTTGCCTGTTTGGTGGAGAGAGTAATGGGTATTCCGATGGTTAAAGATTCAAGTGTTAGTGGCAAAGGGGGACATCTTTAGCCTGCAACTATTTCCCCTTTCCGGCCCACAGCTTGTGTTCTTTGGTATTAATTCGGTTTCTGTTTGTTTGGCTTGTCTCGTGCACCACCTGAATTGAATCGTAGTAATGGGACTTTGGTAATCTAGTGAGGAAGTCAATGCTGATAACGGACCATGCTTCATCAGGAATGGGTAGAGGATCACACTACTAGGAAAAACCTTATACACAGAAGTTTATCAGTAGCGCGGTTTAAAAATGGGCGCTACTGCTAATTAGTAGTAGCGAGCGGTATAAAACCCACGCGCTACTACTAAGTTGATAGTAGTAGCGAGGGGTATAAACCCGCGCTGCTACTAAATGGTCTCCAACAATGCCCCCGGGATAGGCCATAGTAGTAGCGAGGGGTATAAAACCGCGCTACTACTAAGTAAGTAGTAGTAGCGCAGGTAAGACCCCCACGCTACTACTAAGCGTGTCCACCCCGGCCCAATCCACACTCCCACCCCACCAACCGTCCCACACCACCCATCCCCGTCTGTCTCAACAAAAAAACACGCAGCCCGATCCAGATCCCCAACCTCCTCTCCTCTCCCAACCCACTCGCCGCCTGCCTCCCTTCCACCTCCTCTCCTTCGTCTGTCCGCCCCCATGCCCCCCCCCCGCCGCGTGCGC
>NC_041385.1:860923263-860930217 GCF_002162155.2 Triticum dicoccoides | reverse complement strand
CCGCCCCCGCCCCCCTCCGCCGCTGCCCGCCCCATCAACGCGCAGCTCGCGTAACATTTGCAGGTCCTCGTCGCCCCTTCGAGGTTTCCCTTTGACACGGCGGACCAGCTCAGCGAGGAGCAGATTGGCGAGTTCAAGGAGGCCTTCAGCCTCTTCGACAAGGACGGCGATGGTACCGATTTGCGCCCCCTCCCCTCACCTTTCCTTCCCTCATCCGCATTAGGTCATCTCGCGCGAACGCCGTCCCGATCGATCCGGCCCGGAATCGTGGATCCCGCACTTCTAGGCGTGGGTTGATCTGCGTCATGCGATGCGCGTAGATCCGATGGCGTGCCAGGGCGGTGGCGATTCTGATTTTGCGCAGCGACTTGGCTGTTTTGGTCTTGTTTCTTATGGTAATCGAGGCGCCTGCGGTGGTGATTTCAATCTGCTCCACGGTTTGGAACGGGCCCAATTCTCGTTGGAGGCGTTCCATTTGTCTACAGGGAGGGGAATTACGCATTGCGCTGTGCGTTTTGTGCTTCTAGGCTTGTAGTGATTTGACCCAGCATAGTGTTTGGGTGGTTTGTGAAATGATCTAAGGAACAAGGATGGGGTAAATATGCGCACCAATTTGTTGTTTGGACATCTGTCATCATATCATAATATCTCAGAACGTTAGCTGCGAACTTTTTTTTTCTTTCGATAAAGGGCATTTCTATAGACTCGTATTGAAGCATCGGAATGAGTGAATATCCGGCCTCTGTATAGATAGGATGCACACAGCCAATACCAAAAACCAAAAACCCACGTCGGCAAATAGCAAAGTCATAAAAGACCGAAGCTATGCCTTGGCAGAAAAAAGAAGAAAAAAAACCTGAAGCGATCAAACAACGATAGACGATAGACGACAACGATCATGGGCACCAACTATCACTTGACAACATAACAACTATGAAAAGATTCTTCAAAGCAACGCCTCCAAGAAGGGAACGACACACAGGCGCCGCTATCGCCGGATCCAACCTTCAAAAGTGAGGTCCTGGGTTTTCACCCTGAAGTTCATGTCCGAGCAAACTCCGAAAAATGCCATCAACATGGTAACGACGTAAAATCACCGCCATTGCAAGGTATAACCAAGTAAGGCCAGACCTGGGATTTTCATCCCGAAGCTCGAGACCGGGTACTCAAGAAGCACCACCAAGTCATCGTCAATATATGTTGTCTCCTCCACTTGCCTCTATCCCAGCACCAGCAGCAGCAGCCCACCCTCGCACACGCGATGAAATCTTTGATGAGGGAGGAATTTCACAGGCCAAAATCTCAGGTTCAAGATGCTCTGGCAGTGCCGCACCATCCTCACAAGTGGCAGCCGACGGGTGATCTGTATCAGACGACACCACTATGTGCGGCCACTAGCTCCATCAACTTCACATATGGCAGCAGGTCATAACGATGTCACAATCACGGAAGCAGCGCCATAGCCAGTCCGGATCGACACCGCCTAGCATGATGTTGACTAGATCCACAACGCCACCTGCACGCCCAAGAGCGGATGATCGCCATGAGACATGGGGAAGCACATGGCTACCAAAGAGAGCTCGCCGCAGGCGCCCGCGACCCAGCAGAACACAGATGAATAGCTAGGATTGCACGTTGCCTTCCCACACAAGCACCCTTCCTGCCGGTGACAAGGGTGACTTCCTGCGGCATCTACCGAATGACCACCACCGCTTGGGCTTTGTTGGCACCTGGCTTGAGCAGGCTCACGGCTCACCACGTGAGCTCTTGAACAGGCTCACCACGCGGGGTCATGGCAGATATTGGTCCTTTCCCTCCTCCGCTTGATGCGGCCGCAGCATGGCGATACCGACGCGATCAGAAGAGGGGGAGTCATGCTCTCGGTGCTCGGAGGCTGCCGCGCCGCTGCTTCAACTACGTCCATTGTTGCAAGTCATTGCTATCACAACGCCACACGCACCTGATCAGCAAGAGGGATGGAGCCCCGCCGCCGCCGTTAGCTGCGAACTGAAGTGCAGAATTTGACAATAAATAAGTATTGGGGTCAATGTTATTTGGGGGAAGGGCATCACCACATCCTACTGGTTTTTGAACCAGAATACAAGACCTGGTAATTACATAAATTTTTTATCTTCAGTGAACCATACTAATTCTGAAAGAACAGTATTCCAAGGGAGTGGCCTAGTGGTTGAAGGCGGTGTTGTCACTTGGCTTGCTTACCATGCTTCCATTTCATTCGCATCTTATTCCTTACATGTCGCTGCTTCTTGTTACGTCTGAGACCAAGAAATATATGCTCTAAGCCCCTTGCCTTTCAGTTTAGCATCGACAACGCGTGTGTAATGTGGGCTGTTCTGTTAGTTACTTTCTATGGAATCTTGTTATTTGTCCGATTGCTATGAATAGTCTCCCAGAGATTCAGTGAACTTTTGGAGTTAAATTGTATATCCTTGAATTTTCCCTGTGTTCATGCACTAGCTTGTTTTCCTACTGAAGATTCTGAATATGTGAATGTGTGAATAAACTTCAGGTGGATGAAAACCAACCTTTATCTTCACAAGAGCAAGTTAAGCTATGTGTACATTAAGCCACCACAGTTTTTGGTATCAAATCATCAAATAATTTTTGCCATGTGATTATGTAACTTTGCATTTTACCGACTACATCTAGAACTAGGTTAGCATGACAGTCTGTTGTAATTGGTGAAAGAGATACTCTTTGTTGTACGAACCGACGCCGTAGTACGGTTCGTCGGTTCGTCCTCTGTCTCCCCCGCTACTCGGTGGTCTCCGTGTCTGTGATACGTCTCCTCGATTAGGCACCATCTGTGGCTGCAGGGTGGTGGCGATCTACGATTCGGCACGCGGCGGGGTCATCTGGGGGCTGTTCGTGTTTAGGTCTGGATTTGCCTGGCGAAATTTTGAGAGCTCGTCGGCTCGATTTGAATTGGACTGGCGTTTCGCCTGAGACTAGTTCATCTTAGTTTATCACATACTACCCTTAGAAGTGTTCTCCGATGCCATCTTCCGGCGCAAATTTCCATGGTGTTCCCTGTATCGAGTTAGGCAATTCATGCTCGGATTGCTGATCTGCACCGAGCCACCGAGATGCCATGCCGTCTCTAGATTTGAAACTTATGGCGATTGCCGATCCTGTTGACTTAGGGTTCGATGCTCTTCGGGACCTCTGTTAAGTCTTGTTGACGGTCCTGTTTCTCTTGCACAATTTTTTGTCTAATATTTAAATGTTTGCAGTTGCAGGACTTCGTGTGCTCTTCTTCACGAGTGCCGTCTAAGATGGTGTCCTTTGAGATGAATGACCTTAAGAGTACGTACCTGGTGTTAGAGATATATTTGGGTTACATGTATTTGATAGTTTAGGATTCCTATCTTATCTTTAGGAGAGGCATCTTGCCCTTCAAGTCTTGTACTCAATATATACTCGCCCTCGAGGCTCTGATATAATTCCTCTCTCTCCCTTTTAACATGGTATCTATCGCAAGTCGATCCTAAACCCTAGCCGCCGCCGCTTCCGCACCTGCGCGCCGCCCCCGGGGCGGTCGGCCTCCATGACTGCCGCCGGGGGCCGCGCCGCCCGTACCTAGGGTTCGTCCGCCGCCCGTGTTGGCCGGCTGCCCTAGAGAGTCTTTTTCTCGATCCTTTGATCCGGATTTTTCTCTCTCGCCGGTCGTTTTGATCGGCGTCTACTTTTTGGTTTTCCGATCTTTTCTTGATCGGTTTGCGTCGCCACCGCCGCCGTCGACACCTCGCGCCTCTACTCCGACATCGGCGCAACCGGCCATCTACTTCACCAACCCGGCGGCCTCGCGTGACAGGCAGCCCTCAAGGCCGTCGTCCGCGCGCCGGCCCGTCCGTCGATCTACGCCGGCCGTCACCGCCCTGCTCCGACCGGGACTCCTGCATCACCCCGACCCGGCGGCCTCGCGCCATGCAGCGGCCAATCATAGCCGCCCTGCCGCCCGCCGCCGCCGGCTTCATCTCGGACTCCGCCGCCACCACGCCTCCATCGAGTGGCGTCCCCGACCTCGCGCGCGATCGGCTTGATCACCCGCTCGCCGCCGCGATCCGCCTCATCTACGCCGCGCAACCGACCTGGCCCGTCAGTTACGCGCGCCTCCGCACGTCCCGTGAAGATCGTCTCCGAGTTCAGCGCGCCCCTCCGCCGATCGAGCAACGGGCTGCCGCTGCGTCGCCCCATCGGGCCGCAGCGCCGCCGCCCCGTGGTTCTTCTCCCGACTGCACCGACCCGCGTCACCGCTGCGTCGCCCCTTCGGGCCGTAGTGCCGCGGCCCACGGTCTACCGCTGCCCCGAGGCCGTCCGCTCCAGGCCGTCCCCGTGGCTGCACCGACCCTCGCGTCGCCGCTGCGTCGCCCCGTCGGGCCATAGCGAGCGTGGCACGCGGTCCACGCCGCCGTCTCGAGGCCGTCCCCGCGGTTGCACCGACCTGCGAGCCGCCGCTACACCACCTCTTTGAGCTATAGCACTGCGGAACGCAGTCCCCGCCGCCGCCTCGCGGTTCCCGCCGCCGCCCCGAGGTCTTCCCTCCGTCATCCCGGCCCGCCTGCCGCCGCTGCGTCGCCCCTTCCGGCCGTAGCGCCGCAGCCCGCGGTCCACGTCGCTGTCACCGCGCGTCGACCTCCCATGGTATGCGGCGCGCCGTCTCCCTTGCCGCGGGAACGCCACCGTTCGCGCCGGTCTTCTTCACGTTGTCAGGGTTCTTCGCCTACTTCGAGCATCGCCGCCGCACTCCTAACCTAGCCGCCGCCGTCGCCGTCAGGCCGCCGCGGTCGCTCTTCTTTGGCCGCCGCCGCCGCTACCTTCGTAGCCGCCGCCGCCGCCCGTCCACCCCCTTCGTCTTCGTCCAAGCACCATCCCGTCGCCAGCGTCGCCGTCATCTACCCCGACCACTTCGTCTACTCCGACCACCGTTGGTGACATCGGCCCTGCGCCAATAGACGCTGCAATTGTCGTCGAGTTCTTCTCTGCTGGCCCCTCCGACTTCTCCGACATGGCGTACAGCTCATGCAGGTCCCTCGTCTACGCATGCCCGGTGCTGGCAACACCAATGCGTGCCTTCATCCACGACGTGTCCCCGGGCCTGGCAAGCCTGGTCGGCGCTTCGTCAACTTCGTCTTCGTCCGTCTACGCATGCCCGGTGCTGGCACCGGTGCGTGCCTTCGTCCACGATGTGTCCCCGGGCTTGGCAAACCCTTCGCGATGCGTCGTCAACAACATCTTCTTCCCGGCGCACCACTACTTCGACACCCTTGCGCCCATGCTAACTCGGCGCCCCCTTGCGCCAGCGGCTCCACGGCGACCTCCTCGACACCGGCCACCTCGACTCGACATCGACCACGGCATTCTTCGCACGGCTACCTCGACCACGGCTACACCATCCTACGCTCTCGGCTACATCGACATCGGCACAAAGGGCTATCATCCGCTTGAGCAACTCGTCGGCTTCCTCTACAGTCAATGCGTCCGCGACGCGACACCGTCCACGACGCTCCCGCTAGGACTGCGGGGGGATATCAGTCCGTCGGCTGCTATTCTCTCCAGTCTGACCGTCCGCGACGCTCATGTTGTTCGCAACGCTACCGCTACGACTGCGGGGGGATGTTAGAGATATATTTGGGTTACATGTATTTGGTAGTTTAGGATTCCTACCTTATCTCTAGGAGAGGCATCTTGCCCTCCAAGTCTTGTACTCAATATATACTCGCCCTCGAGGCTCGATAATACATCCATCATATTCCGCAACAATTCCTCTCTCTCCCTTCTAACACCTGGCACAATTCTTGTCAACTTGTCTTGTATGTTTCATTTATCTGGAACAATAATAACTTGCGCTAGGCACTAGAAGTTGAACTGGTCTAGGTTTCCTTATCCCAATCGGCTATGATACATCAGAGGTTTATTATGTTTGTTTCTACAACTGTGTAGGTACGATATTAGATTGTGCATTACCCTGACCCTACCCTGGCAGTTTAGCACCATATAGCTATTTGCTATTGAGCTGGACCAGTATATGCGTTCTTATATAACTATTCTCTGCACTTTTCACTACTAGGAAATAGCTTATAGCTTCAAATGTGCATTACGGCTTAAATAAGAATCTCTGGAAAAAATGTTGCACATTGGCATCTACATGTACCGCATTTTTTGTGTGCCATTCTTATGAAGAATCAGAAGTTTCTGAACCTTTGTTTGTAATGGTGCAGGGTTCCGGTAGCGACGATGACGATCATCGAGAGGTTCGTGGACTGGACGGTGTTGTGGTTGCCGATGTATAGAGAAGCGAAGCTGCTGCTCATTCTCTACCTCTGTCACCCCAGCACACGGATAAGCAGTCGACCAGACACCCCGAGCCCGAGAGATGATCAACATTCAGATATACTTGATTCGATATCACTGGTGGAAAAAGGGCCTTTGGTCGCGGTTCGCAACTGCCATTAGTCGCGGTTGCGCAACCGCGACCGAACGGGCGCGACTAAAGGCCCCCCCCCCTTTAGTCGCGGTTGCTTAAGAACCGCGACTAAAGGCCCGTCCACGTGGGCGCCAGGTGGCCGTCGGGGCGGAGGACCTTTAGTCGCGGTTCTTCTGGCCAACCGCGACTAAAGGCCGCCGCAGGTTTAGGGTTTTAGCCCCCCCCCTTAAACCTGTTTTCTGTTTAATTTGTATTGTTTTATTTCTTTTGTGCTTTATTTTAATTTTGAAGGAGTTTCATATATTCTACGGTACTACATACATGCATATGAATGTACAATTTCAAATAAATTTGAAATTAGAACCAAAAAGAATTCAAGAGGAATATACAATATATATTCAATATCATCGGATGACCATATACAATTTTGAACAAGTTTTCATACATGATTTAATGCATATAAAGTTCTACGTCCTCGTAATAGTGTTCTCCTTTAGGATGGAGGA
>NC_041385.1:860882016-860917935 GCF_002162155.2 Triticum dicoccoides | reverse complement strand
TCGCGGTCCGCCTCCCCAACCGGGACTAAAGGGTTTTGGCGCCGCTTCCGTTCCCGCGCAGAAAGACCCTTTAGTCGCAGTTGGGGACAACAACCGTGACTAAAGGGTACCCTTTAGTCGCGGTCCGCCTCCCCAACCGGGACTAAAGGTCTGTGCTAGAACTGGCGCGGTGCGGTGGGATGTTTAGTCCCACCTCGCTAGCCGAGAGGCTTCGACAGTGGTTTATAAGCGCGGCTGCGCTCACCACTTCGAGCTCCTCTCAAATGCAGGCTTACGGGCCTATTCTGTCACTATGTGCCTGTGGGCCTACTCGGCCTTCTGCGGGCCTGAATCCTGGCCCTTTAATGGGTTTCTAGTCGTATTCAGGCCGTGGTGGCCCAGTAGGTGGCATATTTTCTTTTTTTCTTCCTTTTTTCCTTTTTCCTTTTTTCTTCTGTTTTTTTCTTCTGTTTTTTCTTATGTTTTTCTTCTGTTTGTTTTTTTCTTCTGTTTTTCCTTTTTTCTTCGGTTTTTTTCTTCTGTTTTTTTCTTCCTTTTTCCTTCTTTCTTCTTCTTCCTTTTTCCTTTTAAAATCAGAAAAATAAAACTAATTCATTTTAAAATCTTAAAAATACAATTATATATCAAAAAAATCAGAAAAATAAAACTAATTCATTTTAAAACCCCTTGAAGGTTTGACAAAAGGTTTGATACATCATTCAGTTCATCGACCAAATACAAAATTTGGTACAATAAATTATTACACATCAATTCTTCCCTTGTGTCCCTGCTTGCTTACGATTGTGCCGTATCCATGGAGCATCCTCATCATTTAACTTAATGCTTGGGTCAATGTTCACTTTGAAGGGCGGAATTTCACCAAACATATTATAATCTTCTGACATGTCTGTCTTGTCCTCCACTCCCACGATGTTTCTTTTCCCTGAAAGAACAATGTGGCGCTTTGGATCATCGCATGATGTACTGATCGTTTTCTTATCTTTCCGTTTCCTCGGTTTGCTACTCATGTCCTTCAAATAAAAAACCTGAGCGACATCTTTGGCAAGGACGAATGGTTCGTCAAGGTAACCAAGATTGTTGAAATCCACCATTGTCATTCCGTATTGCTCGTCCGCCTTTACCCCACCTCCTGTTAGCTTGAACCATTTGCACCAGAACAAAGGGACCTTAAAGGAGGGTCCATAGTCAAGTTCCCATATCTCCTCTATGTAACCATAATATGTGACCTTTTGCCCATTCTCGGTTGCTGCATCAAAGCGGACACCACTGTTTTGGTTGGTGCTCTTTTTATCTTGGACGATCGTGTAAAATGTATTCCCATTTATCTCGTACCCTTGGAAAGTCGTTATAGTCGAAGATGGTGTCTTGGCCAACATGTACAGCTGATCTACAACATCATTGTCATTCATTAAATGTTTTCTCAACCAACTGCCGAAAGTCTCCATGTGGGCCTTCCTAATCCAGGATTCAGGCTTCCCCGGGTTGTCCGAGCGTAAAATATTCTTGTGTTTCTCAAAGTACGGAGCCACCAAGCTAGAATTGGTCAGTACAGTGTGGTGTGCTTCAGTCAGAGAATGGCCGTCCATACATATCGTTGATTTCCTTCCGATCGTGCCTTTTCCACTTAGTCTCCCCTCGTGCCGCGATCGAGGAAGACCAATCGGCTTAAGGTCAGGAACAAAGTCAACACAAAACTCAATTACCTCCTCATTTCCATAGCCCTTGGCGATGCTTCCTTCTGGCCTAGCACGGTTACGAACATATTTCTTTAATACTCCCATGAACCTCTCGAAGGGGAACATATTGTGTAGAAATACAGGACCGAGAACGAAAATCTCTTCGACTAGGTGAACCAGGAGGTGCGTCATAATATTGAAGAAGGATGGCGGGAACACCAACTCGAAACTGACAAGGCATTGGATCACATCGTTCTGTAACCGTGGTAGAACTTCTGGATTGATTACCTTCTGAGAGATTGCATTGAGGAATGCACATAGCTTCACAATGGCTACTCGAACATTTTCCGGCAGGAGCCCCCTCAAAGCAATCGGAAGCAATTGCGTCATAATCACGTGGCAGTCGTGAGACTTCAGGTTTTGGAACTTTTTCTCCGCCATGTTTATTATTCCCTTTATATTGGACGAGAATCCAGACGGGACCTTCATACTGCTCAGGCATTCAAAAAAGATGACCTTCTCTTCTTTGGTCAGAGCGAGCTGGCACGACCTTGAAACCATTCCGGATGCCGGTCATCAGGGTCTTTCAAACGTTGCTGGTCCTGCCGTGCTTCCTTTGTATCATTTGTCTTCCCATACACGCCCAAGAAGCTTAGGAGGTTCACGCAAATATTCTTCGTAACGTGCATCACGTCGATTGCAGAGCGGACATCTAGGACTTTCCAATATTCTAGCTCCCAGAATATAGATTTCTTCTTCCACATGGCTGCGTGCCCGTCAGCTCCCTTCGGAACTGATTGTCCGCCAGGACCCTTTCCAAAGATGACTTTCAAATCCTTGACCATATCAAATACCTCAGCACCAGTGCGTTCCGCAGGCTTCGGCCGGTGATCTGCCTTGCCGTTGTAATGCTTGCCTTTCTTTCTTACTGGATGAATTTTCGGAAGAAATCGACGATGCCCAAGGTACACGTTCTTCTTACAATTTGGCAAATGTACACTTTCAGTCTCATGTAAGCAGTGCGTGCATGCATTGTATCCCTTATTTGACAGTCCCGAAAGGTTACTAAGAGCAGGACAATCGTTGATGGTTACGAAAAGCAACGCTCGTAGGTCAAATTCCTCTTGTTTGTGCTCATCCCACACACGGACACCACCCCACAGCTGTAAAAGTTCATCAACTAATGGCCTTAGGTACACATCGATGTCGTTGCCGGGTTGCTTCGGACCTTGGATGAGCACTGGCATCATAATGAACTTCCGCTTCATGCACAACCAAGGAGGAAGGTTGTAGATGCATAGAGTCACGGGCCAGGTGCTATGGCTGGAGCTCTGCTCGCCAAAAGGATTCATGCCATCCGTACTTAGAGCAAATCTTATGTTCCTTGCGTCAGCTGCAAAATCTTTGAACCATCTGTCGATCTTTCTCCATTGCGTTCCATCTGCGGTGTGTCTCAACTCCCCGTCCGACTTACGGTCCTCTTTGTGCCATCGCAACAACTTGGCATGCTCTTTGTTCCTGAACAGACGTTTCAACCGTGGTATTATAGGAGCATACCACATCACCTTGGCGGGAACCCTCTTCCTGGGTTTCTGGCCCTCAACATCGTCACCAGGGTCATCGCCTCTGATCTTATAATGCAATGCAGTGCATACCGGGCATTCATTCAAATTCTCGTATTCACCGCGGTAGAGGATGCAGTCGTTGATGCATGCATGTATCTTCAGAACCTCTAAACCTAGAGGGCAGACAACCTTCTTTGCTTCGTACGTACTGGCGGGCAACTCGTTATCCTTTGGAAACATATTCTTCAACATTTTCAGCAAGTTTTCAAATGCCGAGTCAGCTACACCTGCCTCTGCCTTCCATTTCAGCAAATCCAGTGTGCAGCCCAGCTTTTTCAGACCATCATCGCATCCGGGGTACAGCGCCTTTCTGTGATCCTCTAACATGCAATCCAAATTCTCCCTCTCCTTTTCAGTTTCGCAGCGTCTCCGTGCATCAGCAATGGTCCGACCAAGATCATCAACGGGATCATCACGTGCATCTTCTTCACCTTCCCCTTCACCTTCAGCATCCTCCATGAAAGTATCACCGAAATGAGCAAGATAGCTTTCATCGATGAAATCATCCCCTTCTTCATCTTCTTCCATTATAACCCCTCTTTCTCCATGCTTGGTCCAACAATTATAGCTTGGCATGAAACCGTGCCGAAGCAGATGCATGTGAACATCTCTTGAGGAAGAGTAACCCTTCTGATTCTTACAGATAACACATGGACAGATAACAAAACCCCCCTGCTTGTTCGCATTAGCCACTACGAGGAAATCTTTCAAACCCGTAGTGAACTCGCCGGAGAGTCGGTTACCGTACATCCATTGCCGATTCATCTGCATTATTATAATATAAAATATATAATTAACCATCATGCATTTGTTAAACTAACTAGCTACAAACAATATAAATTAAATAATGAACTGCACACATGCATATTTTATCAATGACACACATGCATGAAAGGTTCAAGTTGCTAACCGCGATCGAGGAGGAAAAAATAAATGAGGAACCTCAAGTGTGGCTCCAACACTTCATATCATGTTTGTTTCACCCTCTTAGGGCATTTCATCAAACACCTTGTGTGCATAAGAGGAACCAAAAGCAAACCTACACCCCCTTGTGAAGCTTGTGAAGAGAAGTGGCACCAAATGGCTAAGTGAGCGTGCTGAACTGGTATATATAGGGGAGGAGCTTTAGTCGCGGTTGGCCTGGCCAACCGCGACTAAAGGCCTTTGCGCACCTTTAGTCGCGGTTGGCCTGGCCAACCGCGACTAAAGCCCCTCACGTGCACCAGCTGGCCACCGAGCGCCGTGGGCCCAGGCCTTTGGTCGCGGTTCGTCTGCCGAACCGCGACTAAAGACTTCATTAGTCGCGGTTCCTACAGTTTCGCGACTAATGGGGCTGGACGGAAGCCTCTTTTTCTACCAGTGTATGTGGCCAATTCTTAATCTGAATCTTAATGATGTTTGGGTTTCAGAGTGCAGGGAGTGGGGCACGTGTACGATGGCTTCCTCGGTCCGCTGGTGGCGAGGCACAAGGATGACATCGACCGGTCCAGTTGGAGTTGAGGGCTATCCAATGTGTTTCGTCGCAGCTGCAGGCCGTGAGATCAGGCCGGGCAGGCGCCGCACATTGACGAGTGGTCCAATTTTTGGATCGGGCCATAACAACTTACGTAGGTAGTTGCTTATGTAACTGTGCGATAGAATGGAATTATACATGAGTTGCTGCTAATGGGAGGAACATAGTTGCTTATGTAACTGTGTGATAGAATGAAATTATACATGAGTTGCTGCTACAACGAGGAACTGGAGAAGACACGACAACTGTGTGATAGAATGAATTTGGTTGATTACATCTTTTTAATTCTTAATAAGTTAGTAGTGGTGTGGGGATAAAATGGCGGGCTACTAGTATTAGCGTTGGGACTATAGACACGCTACTACTACTTCATTAGTAGTAGCGCAGTTCATGATAGCAGTAGCGCGGATTGAAACCTCGCTGCTACTAACAAAATTAGTAGTAGCGCGGGTCCGACCCACGCTACTACTAACTTTTAGTTGTAGCGCGATACCTGTAGCACGAGTACCCGCGCTACTAGTAGCCATTTTACCCGCGCTGCTAGTAGCCTTTTTCCTAGTAGTGTCGAAGAGGCCAGGGAGTTTTTAATGTTCTATCTTAGCTTGCTGACAGATTTTACATTGGTTGACAAAAGATTCCACTGGTTGAAAGATTCTTGTCCAAGCAAATATTGCCTTGATGCAGTGATAAGTAGCAGTAACGCCAGAGTGGGCACCAATACCACTGGCATGAAGTGCTTGCAAGATGTTCTTTTCATTTAGAAGTTTGCATCAACCCATACTCTTCTTCTATATCGAATGACCCCATTATGCAATGAATATTTGCTATTCTTGTTAGTGCTCAGGACTGCCAAGTCATATAGTAAATTCTGGGTGAAAGTGTCTTTGCTGTACCCTGCAACAATATCAGTGAGCCATTGTGGTTGACAGGAAGTAATGGCATTGAGTTCATCTGGCTCATGTAATCTAGATAGTGGTGCATCAGCTGCCCTATTCTCTGAGCCTTTTATTGGATGGTATATTGTAATCCCATGAGCTTGAGGGAAAGCTTTGTGCTGCATTGGTGTTTTATGTTTGTGAGCAGTCAAATGAGCTAAGCTCCTGTGAATGAAACGCCTGTCCTGCTAAGCCCAAACTATAATGTGCTTGACTTGGAAGTAGGCCACTCTTTTCACTGTGAGGATCTTCTTTTAGTTTGTAGCCAACCCTCGCCCACTAATGACATGACCCAGGTATTCTATCTGTGGTTGAGCAAATGAACATTTATTCAACTTCACATATAGTTGATTCTGCTTCAAAAGGTCAAATACTTGCTGCAAATGGTTGACATGATCTTGCAAGGATTTGCAGTAGATTAAGATGTCCTCCACAAAAACAAGTACACAAACCCTAGTCAGCTTAGCCAAAATTGTGTTCATAGCACTCTGGAGGGTGGGTGGTGCATTTGTGAGGCCAAATAGCATAAAATTCATAGTGACGTGGGTCTTGAATGCCGTTTTGTATTCGTCTGTTTCATGTAATCTTATCTGATGGTAACCAGCTCTCAGATCCAGCTTAGTAAAACAAACAACACAAGATAACTCATCCAACAATTCTTCAACTACAGGCATTGGGTATGTTATTAGACGAATCCATCTTATTTCCTTATTTCTCTGTTTTGGTAGCAGGAGAAGTAGTTTGTTCAGCCCGCACTTCAAAGTAGTCTCCCCCGTTGACCTTTTTTTTAGATAGAATCCTCAATGAGTGGAAAGGACTCCCAAACTTCCTCCACAGTACTATACCATACAGAGCCACGTCCTTGTCATATGATAAGAAGAAATGGGGCTAGGCCACCCTCTTTTGTTTTCCGCACCAAGCCTTCTTGTAAAATTGGGTGTATAGCTCAGTTGGTAGAGCATTGGGCTTTTAACCTAATGGTCGCAGGTTCAAGTCCTGCTATACCGAAAACAAAAAAAACAACTCTTGTATTCGTAAGGATGCATAGTAGCCTTCAAAGAGCACTCTCTGGCCTTGGCCTCTTTCTCATCAACATCTCGACTTCGCTCGTTGTTTGAGGTAAGTATAAAGGAGATCAGATCAGTCCCGGGAACCGAAGGATACAGAAATATGGAATTGAGCACAGATTATAGGAAACACGCAAACATAACAGGTTGGATCCCATCTTTAACTGCACAGAGCAGCAGCCTACTATTGATTGATAACCTTACCTTCCTGAGAGTCGAGGAACAGCATATGAGATAGCCGAAAGGGGGGACTCAGGGTAATAGGTTTCCTTTTCTGGTTTAGGCTTCAGATAAATCAGGAATTGAACTGAGCACTCCACAAGTATGGATTGGATTGTTTCATTCTGATACCAACTTTCATGCTGGAAGATAAGGTTGCCATATTGGGAAAGGGGAAAGGAAATAGGATCCCCTCTATTCTCTACAGGAATGAACTTCTCCTCGCCGACCACTGGCACTATACTTAGGTTAGGCGCAATAGGTGACTTAGGTTGAGTTGTCTGGATCAATCCTACAATGAATAGCTCTATTTCCTTTTAATGGAACACACAGTAGATTCAGTTAAATAAGGATAACGAAAAAGATAAGCCTGGTAATAGCTCTCTTTTCTGCATGGCATATTTCCTATTATTTCACAACCTACTTTTTTTCTTAGTTAGATACTATAGCACCTTCCCTTCATAGGGAGATGTTTATATACCATCTAAATCCATCCATTCATTCATTACTTACTTGCTCTTCTTTCCCAGTGATTGGAATAGGGATTTCCATGGATTGTAGGTCCTCGATTGTAATGATGGCGTCAATGAAAAATGAAATAACATGATACTATTTAAACAATGGTTGATAGAGCGAGGTCTAACCTTGATTGGGTAGACCGAGAAGCAAACCCATAAGCAACTGGACTGCAGCCCCAAGAAAACAAGCAGTTCAGAAAAGCAAGACAGGAATACGGTGGCGATGCAGCAACGATACGCATTGCCGCAAGGGGTAGTGAAAAGCCATTAGGGGGAAGAGATAGGTTTCTTATTCTAAGCCAAATTACTATACCATAAGGAGATTACCATTATGATATGACACTTGAGAGGGCACTTTAAAGTGATTGAACCAACTTTCCATGTTAGTTTAAGCAACAATATCGCTATGACCAAAGTAGGGAAAACGGCAACTCCATTTTCCAAAACTTCCTTTCTCACAAGACTGTGAAACCACATAATTTGACATTCCCCTTGGGCAATAGGGAAAAATAGGCCCCGGATTCCGATAAATTATGTCTCACCTAGTGGAAAAGTACACAATTGACTAAGAAGATTGGAAGGTGGTACGAAAATACTCATCGGGTCGTTCGTTCTAGCAGTCATGATATAGCTTCTAGCTTTGACCGCTCTTAAGGTGCCCGCACTCTTGGCTTGAATCGTCGACTTGTGTTTCAATTTAACCGAAAAGAGGAATCCTATCATTTCACTACTCGACAGAGGCTCCTCATTCATCCATCGGATAGGACGCCCCATCTATGGAACACGATATTTACTATTTTTACATCTATAACTACATTCTCACATTTCTTTTTTTGATCTCATGACTTTTTATGCGATCGGAAAACGAATGAGATCAGAAAGATAGGGGGACGACTTGACCATAAGGTCGGATGTTTCTGTGAGCATTAAGCAGTGGTTCTCCACTTTTTGGGGGAGAGCTGGTGGCCCTTTTGGCGTGTTAATTCTTTCGACGAGGCAGCCTTCTTCGTTCGGTAGATCAGGTCGAGGTGGTTTTCGTTTACCAGCGCGTAGGTGGTCTAAGTTCCTATGACTGAGTCTTTCTGGCCCCATGTGAACATATGTTCTTAATGTATTAAAGAGGGCCTCTCTAAACGTTGAAAAGTGGTAGGTGTCCACTAACGGCTATTCCTGGCTCGGCTTCAATGACGCAATTCTGGGAGGAGTCGGTAGTTGGGCACTGGATCCCTTTGGACCTGGAAAACTCGTGACACTGGGTCAGTGTTTGGTGAACAAACAGGTCGCTCCTTTAGTTGAAGTATCGGGCCCCTTTTTCGTTCCTAGGTTACACTTTCAGAATACCCCAGACGGGGATTTCGCTCTATTCCCCCAATCTTCACTTTACGCCACGCCGACTCTCTGTCGTGGAATTAGACCAAGGGTCAAAGACCCATACCATAGGACCCCGTCTCCCATATCTTATCTTTCGTGCTTAGGATATCGAGACACAGCCTTAGGGCTATGGGGAAAGTGCATCGATTTCCCTAGAATTACAACTACATAGAGGGTCTCTACAAGTCTATAAATAAGTTCCAAAAAATTGATCGGTAGTAGTCCGGTCGCACCCGAACAATAGTATTCCAGAGGGAAATGCACCTAAGATCAAATATTTTGAGCCGGCTTCCGAGGAAAATTCAGACTTTCTTTTTGATGTTGCGGTCACATAAAAACATAAACTTTGAAGCTCAATAGCTAAATACATGGCAATTAAATTATGAGCCGGGATCATTAAGAGCATACTGCGAGTAGGAAGTGGAATTAATACAATGAATTCAGAAGCATCAAACCTTTATTTTTTTTAAATCGAAACACATCGAAATTGTACCAGTCGTACTTAATAATAGAAGGACTAAGCAGAAATATGTAAAATTGTCCCTCCTAAAAAAATTATTCCAGAATAAATGGGCAATAGTTAGGAGAGGTGCGCCAGCGGCGAGCAGAAGCAAGGTTATTAGATACCGAAGGAAAGCCCAGCCAGAGCCACACGTGCAAGTTTCCCTGCATGTGGCTCGTCCATGATAACTTCTTCGGATTTGCGTGAACTAGTGGACCGATCACTAAGTGGTTAGTACCTCCGACATGAGCGAACCTTTTCAGAACTGGTTAGGAATGGGCACCACTATCCCAGCCCGGATTCAGCCAGGTTGTATTGATCATGTCCCCTTCCCAACAGTTGTGTCTTGTCTTGGAGTATCTTTCTTTGGCTTTACTATCAAGCCAGACGCTGCGCCCTTTCGCATTATCATCTACCGCCCTTTCTTTCCTCCCGTCCCTTCACACATGAAGATCGTCGTATGTATGTTCGACTTCGGTTGCCAGTGCAATAGAATTGGCGGGAGTATATTATGGCAGGATCAGTCACCTGGGCAAACCAAAACCCTCCTCCAAGAAGAATTGTGCTATCCCCCCCCCCCCCGATATTCCTATTGTGCAAAAGAGCTGACTGGTGATCCCTAGGTTGTAGCACGTCCGGTCATTAACTCCTCGCTAACTGTCACCGCTTCTAGGACCGACCGATGCCTCACCTGCATGCACAGGTACCTACGTAGTGTAGTGTTGATCGCACATTCATAATACCGCTCGGACTCATGTGCCTTCCTGAAACAGGGGAGTGCCCTTGCTCCTGCTTCGTACGATTAGCCTACCTTGCAGTGGCAAAAGGATTAGGACGTCCCCCCATGCTAAGATTCCCTGCGGTCCGGCCGCATTAGGTTGGGGAGCTGGGTGATAATAGCTCCTCCGCATCCCAAGCGCGCTGGCCTCCTAGGTGCGCAACACTAAGTAATCCAAGCCAACCCACATTACTAACAAATGGTAGATAATCATCTTTGTTAGAGGTACTAAATACAACTCCATGAATGAGCAAAATGAAGGTTGCGTTAATGATAAATATCTCTGGGGAAACCGCTAAAAAAAGATTGAACATGTGGTTCCGAGTTTCGATAACTTCTTCTACTTGAAGTTTCGTTATTACTGAGTTGCTGCTCTTTTTTTCTCGAATTCCCTTCTCCGATCCTCCGACTCCTCCTCCTTATCCTACTCACTCGAAGTTTCGTTGGTCACTTATTGTTTTTTAGCCTCTTTGACAAAGTTAGTAAGAAGAAAAACCTCGACCTTCAGTACACTTCACACCCACACAATCTCTATTTGAAACTAACACTCCATTTCGAGACAGCGAGCGATCGCTCAGCAATGATACCAAGCCGGACGAAGTACCTATCCCCAGGGACCACACTTTTTACCATGTTTCCTTTTATTTTTCTTTCTATTCAAAATTCAGATGATTTCGTTTGTGTTCATGTTGGCGATTTCAGATGTGAATGAGGCCGGTCGTGTCGCCTTCCTACGGGTTCCCCAGAGACACATCAACCATGCCCCTTCCTTTTCTCCGATCATAAATAACCTGATCTCTTTCTTTCTAATTCATACCATTCTTTATAATTCAAAAAAGAAAGGGGGGGGGGGTAAGGCAAGCTCGCAACTTACAAAGGGCACTCGCTGCTCGCAGGCCTGCTCTTTCTATTATGATTTCTATGTCTATGAAAGCTCCTTTGACTCTAGCCCCATAAGCTATTCTTTCACCTTCACCAGCTCTTGGTATTTTTCAGGACAAAGATATCGCAATAGTGGAATAAGGAAGTGCAAGATGGCGATCGAAGCAAAGGAAAGATTAAGCCGAAGAGGATACCTGGGGCCATCTAAGACGGTTGTAGTGAATAGCTTACACAACTGATTAGGCTCATCAACCTATGGAACCTCACACTATGTTGCTATGATTCTTTTATCACGAAAGCATCTCCTTTCAGATTCAGATAGTTCAGTTCAATCATCATCTGACACCTTTCGGTGCCATTCCTTTTGAAACTGGCGTTTCTTTTGTAAAAGGATTAGATGCCCCTGCGAAAAACCGAGTCAAGAAAGAGGTAAGGGCCAGGTCAGAGGCGGAACAGACATTCAAAGCAACCGAACCATAGATCCAGCTTTGCAGGACAAGCATAACGAAAGTAAGCATTTGGCTAGACATTCAATTTAAATAAACCCTATATCTGGAAATCCATCATCCCTGTTTGAATGGTCTAAGCATCATATCTTTTTCTTTTCACTTCCGCTGCATCGTCCGGACATCAGAAATAGCTGCATTAGCAGCATCTCACTACAACTCCCTTGGCAAACCTAGCACCAACAGGAACAACTCAGTTCAAGCTAGCAACAACTAACAATTTCTACGTCCTCGAACAAGAGCTTGCTTTTAGTTCACGTTAGCTACATTCGTTTTAATAGAAAGATGGGAAAGGCTAGGTTAGTAGAAGATTATGCTTGTGCCACAAACTTATTGCTTCGGAGAAGTATTTCTTCAATGAATCTTACTCAATACAGTATTCATAAGGGACCTGTATCTAAATATTCTGTTCTAACATTCCTATTTTGGTTGGAAGTTTCTCAAATGAAAGAGCACAACCCTTTCCATCACTTCTCTACATACTGGCATTTGGAGCTAGGAGCAGAGAAGAGAAGTCAATCACAAGAATCGTAAAAGCCTGGAGCTCAAACATTGTGTTCTACACTTTACTTTACTTTTGTATCGCTGAAACAGGAGTGAAAAGAAATCAGCTCATCCACCTCTAACTAAACATGGCAAAACTAGCTCTTCTTTGGTTTCCTTGGGACAAAGTTGGGGCAAAACCTGCTCTTTTCCAGCAAAAAGTCTATCGTACTAGGTGGCGCGACACGCGACATAGGTAGTAAAGTAGTGATTTTGGGCCCAATTCATACTTCTTTTTTGATTGGAATTCTTATCCTAGCTCGGCCTACTCGTGAGATGTTAGCCTTCAGCCTGATTACATAAAGCATAGCACTTCTGATCGATTTGAATATTCCATTGCCTATTTCCTTGAGCGCTTTCACCATTAACCCATGGGTGCCAAGACCATCCCCCCGGCTCTTTCTTCTTCTACCTCATATAATAGAACACAAGGATCGAACCTACTTTGCTTTAAGTCTATTTACCTTTTAACGCCGTCTACGGAGAGACAAGATGAGAGAGGAGAGAGCAAGCTGAACGACAACAGCTGACGAAGTCCAATCAAGCTGAGGCCTGGAAAGAGTTAAGAAAAAACACCTTCTACCTGCATTCATTGGTGCTCAACGATAGATTCCACATCAAGATAGGCAAAGAGGGATACATCTCATTTATTACCTCAAAGAAAACAAGAAACATGTCTTTTCTAATCACGGAACATGAGAATAGAATGCACGTGACAAGGATTTAGGGAAAGGTACACGCTGCTTTTTCGGAGTCTATAGGGGAAAGGTACACGATGATTTTTTGGAGTCTATAGGGGAAGATTCCACCAGCCCCAATTGCTTTGGGTGAGAGATCAAACCTCCACTTGTTTTTGGTTTCTGCTTTCTCCCTAGGGAAAGAAGATATGATAATTTTTGAAGAATGCAATCCCCGCATTCCGGCATTGCTCTGCGAATCAACATTTGAAGATCTACGGGTCACCATAGTCTTCTAATCCACTAATAAGATTCCGCGCTCGAGATGATGTGATCTGGACGAAAAGATAGATACATCCAAGCTGCCCAAGGATATGGTCTGGGTAACAATCTGCTAGGATAAGGATATACTTGCTTCAATATATGAAGTTCATTCTCTTCCTCTGTGCATCTCCCTTATGGGTAAATCCCCATAATAAAGAGACAATTCTTGTGTAGTTTGTGATTTGATGTTACTTTTTAGATTTTCTCTGCGAGAAAGATTTCTTTTAATGGATCTCCTCTTGTTCCTCAATCTTGGGAGAATACGGCTTTGGATTAGAGAAAGTTCTCTGTTCCGAACATTTCCTAGAAGTATATGACACGTTTTAAATCTTAATGCTGGCATGGCATATTTCGTTGAATCAGTCTTTTTTGTCACATCGCGTATAAAGGGAATCAAACCCAACTCTTCCACGAACCACCCACGAATGGCCCTCCCTTAATTCAATGAACTATGAGAATTCTTTTTTTCGTTTTTTTCTGTTCACTTCTCATAAGTCCTTTATATACTAGCAGAAACTCAATACTTGATCAACTGCGTCACAGTGCTCAGGTAAAGTGGCAGTGGTTGAAAGCGAGATGGAAACGTCAGTGTTTTCTGTGTGTTACGGTAATAGTGGTGAAAGAAAATCCAATTCAAATATCTCAACGTAAAAGGAAAATCGTTTCACTTTGAAAGGAAAGCTAGCTATATGAGATCGAAATCACTCTATCTACGATATTCATTGCGCCATGATTGAAGGACAATGAGGGGCATGTTATATTCCCTTTCTTCTGATCGATTGAGGAATCGCTGATAATGACACCACGTTTGTAGCATCTACTACTATTGCAAGGCCCGAAGCACGCGGGAGATTGTTCGTTTTTTCTGGATCGGATTACCAAAAGCAAGCAAGCGTGTGATGTGGCAGGGAAGCCTAAAAGAAGCCTTTGGGAGGCAGTGTGGTGACGCCTATTTGGCGCTGGGAATTAACTAATCTAATGATATATTGGTAACTGCCGGTGGGTCCGCACACCACTCCTTATGTTCATCTAAAAAGCCTTCCGGGTCGAATTTATTAATAAATAATCAAATATTAGAATGCCAATGTGTTAGAATGTCAACGGGAACTTTCACAAAGCCAAGTCACAAATACAACGAAGAAGTGCTACTGCCAACAGACGCAACCACGAATCCCGATTCAGAAGATTCTGAGAAAGGCGAGTTAGTTATCACATGAGAGCCATAAGAGCTCTCCAAGAGAGTGATCGCCCGGTGTGATTAATCAAATTTATAGTCGCATTCAAGGCTCCACACGAGTGGTAAATTCCAAATAATATTTTGATATCTCGAAGAGAACCCCAATAGAACCATTTAGATACTTCGGTGAGAACCAATAGAACCATAATGGTGAGCGGCTATGCGTCGACGCCAGCTCAATTTCTAGTTCTAGTCTACTGGCCCTAATTCACAGTCGCATTTATCACACTTTTACAAGACGAAAGCAATAGTGGTTAAAACACGCTAGACTAGCTGATGCTATAGAGTTGCTCCATCCAGAGTCACCCAAAAGGACCTTATATGTTGAATAATCGGTTTTATCCTCAAATTATTTCTAGCCCGTCCGTGCCAAACTAGTATTCTTTCAAAGATGTGGATCCAAGAAAAGTGTAGATCCAATTAACAATTAACCGCAAATAAGGGTTTTAGGAGAGTCATGATCTCCCTATAGGCACACCGGTGGAAGAAACTCCTAAAGCAGGGAAGCACGATCTTGTTGCTTATTTTGTTCTTGTGGATCCATGCCTGTGGTTAGCGAGGCTACAGAACACAATAAAATAACATTGATAACCAGAGAGATCCGCGGTCCTATTACCAGTTTTGGCAAGTTAGTAGTTCTGGTCATAACATTATGTTAGCCATTTTAGGCCTATCAAATTCAATGAACATGTTTTGCATGGAGTCCATAAAGACAGTGATATGATTGCCGCATAATAATAATGAGTCAGTACCAAAGAGTACGAGGATAGCCCAAGCCTTCCACAAGTTCCTCGCTAAACAGTGTCTCATCTACGCTTCATTTTATATGTTTTTATAAATAAAAAGGCCATGATAGACCATGTGATGTTAGCTCCTCAAATCATTGGCCAGAGAGGGAAATGGATACAGCAAGTCTCCTCTCATCTACCAGAACGTGTTTGGATTTATCTTCGCTCGCACGCATGGCTAGACAACCGAAAAACAGCCTAGCAAACATGACTTCCCTTGGGCAATGCAAGGACAAGTAGCTCTGATTACGAAACACAACACAAGTTGGCATAAACCAAGTCAATATGATAACTCGATCATCCAGGGCTTGCCTGTGTCAGCTTCTTTCTTTGGATCAATGAAGACTTCGGCACCCTTGATCTGATCGATATGAATGAAAGATACATCTGTCTTTTCTTCTCCTTCGAAGGTTAGGTATCCGCTCGTTAGCTCAGCGCCGCATAAATACTGACTTTAAAAGGGGCGACTCCCGCCTATGCTAAAGGTGTTTCAAGCTTGTAAAGACTCGCAGTCGGAAGATTGACCTGGTTTTCTTTCAGCTGAAACTCTACCCAATGGTTCAGATACCAGGTCCTAGTTCCCTAAGTGGTTACCCGCTTGTGTTCCTTTATATGGCGACTCGTGGTAGAACTTACCAATCCAGCCTACTCACCCGACTCGGTCCACCCGTATGCGAGGTTTGGGTATCCTACGAGATGTGGTAGGTAGGCAATCTCCTACTATGCATTTTTCATCCCACTCCCTCTATCAACATAAGTAAATGTGCATAAAAGAAATACAACTTCTCAGTCAAATCTCTATGCGCCAATGCATGGAAATATCAAAGCTTCGCGAGACACGTAAAGAAACCTACCCACCGCCCTTGTGCGTGCAAACCTAACAAGAGATGCTGATGCCAGCTACAGCGTACTTTCTTTCCGATCGACCTGGCGTTCCGAGGAGAAGAATGAATCGTCATATGCATGCGTCGGACGACTATAAAAAACCAAAAGAAACCATGGATGGGGAGAAAGAAATACCTACTTACTTGACAGGTTTCCGGGGCTCAGAAACATAGAAAGGATTTCACAAATAGGATAAATGTCCAGTGAGGACATCTCCTTGCTTGCTTTTTCATTGGCTGATTCTAGTGGCTGCCCCAGTGAGAAAATTACCATTGTCTTTCATTAGACTTTATCTTCCACGGTGAACTCCTTTGTTGTTGAAATTCGGCTGGCCCGATTGACCTTTGGGATTGAGTCACTCGTACATTGAATCAGAGTATTTCGTATAACTCTTACTTAAAAGACTTAGTGGACTGATTGATTGTTTCTTAGTTAGAATTTCCTATTCCTCCTAGCTTGCCAATTCCCCCTCTGCACTTGCAGCTTTAATAAGAAGTAGTAGATGGGAGTAAGGGCTCGGCTGGTGAGTAGTAGGAGTAAGGGCCCGGCTAGTGAGAACTAGCTTATACTATCTTTTAGAGATCTCTCTCGTAATTCATAGATCTAAAAGCCATAAGTCCAAATTCCACAAGAGCCTGACAAGCAATCCTTCCTACACAACTCATCACCGGTGTGACCTGATTGACTTTTATCTTCGATTCAACCTTGGTATTCTCCTTTTTGAAACTTAATAAGACTATTGAAAGCTTTTTGAACGATTCAAAAAAGCATCCCTATTATAAGAAGTTGTACCTGACCTACTACTACTATAGTATTAGAAAAAATAAGAAGCTTTCAAAACAACACTACTATATCTATTATGCCCCTTCATACCAAGAGTGAGGAGCTTGACTGAACCTCTGAGCGAGCTATTAGTACATTCTTCCTGAAGAGTAGTAGCCTTCATTCATAGCCTGACCAACTCGTTCCTATGCTAGTGAGCTATGAATTTCTAGTCAGGTTGCTATTCCCTTCTATGGAAGGCTTTTTACCACTATCATACATGACTTTTTTTACCTTATTTTATGTTCAGAGAATCCGCCTTCACCCTTGGGAAAAAACATGGTGGCCAGAGACAAGGTATGTAGATTAATAGAATAGCTCTTACTTTTTGAATATATCATTAATCAAAACACGGTTCTCATGGATGAAGTGTTTGAGTAGACAAAAGAAGAAGAAGCTGCTACACGAAGTGAAAACGGTGCTAAGAGCAGGATATTCTTATCTATGAGAGAGAACTGCTTGGCCCACGATGAGAGAGAACTAGTAGAGAAGTGCTAAAAGTAAGTGTAAGTTAACGAGCATGAACCTCCTCGTTGAGCAGTCGCCTGAGCTTTCTCTTTGTTTAGAATTGAAAGAGAAGTTTTTGGTAGTGTGGTGCGTGGTGTTTAAAAGTGGATATAGACCCCGGACAAGAAAGCCTTTTCTTAAGCACAAATGTGGTACTATTTTTAGCAAGAAATCTCTTCTACAATAGGCGGTCTGATCAATCCAAAATATTGAGGCTGGATTGAGATTTCTCTCTAAATCAAACCAGATTGGAATGCAGGTATAAACCAGCAGCAACCAATAGAGGAGTCAGCCGGTTATGACGCAACAATAGGTAAACCACTCAAAGACTGAATACAGCTAACATTAGCAGCAAGTGCACCATCACTAACAGGAATCGTAATGGTCTCAAGCATGTGCTTCCTTTATTCTTGAAGGACCTTGTTTTAAACTTTCTTAATGTCAGGAAGTAGAAGTATGGTGTTAGGATTACAATGCAGAATTTGATGGAGATCAAATGGCTCTTTCTTGAATTGACTTTTGAAAGCCATCAACCAGAGAACGAAGAATCACTGTGTCTGCCGCAAGATCAAGAGAAGAGAAAGGACACGAACTCTAAGTGAGTGCGAGGCGAGATCTGCGAAACCAATTTGATGCATCCAACAGGCAGCAGTATTGAGGCGACATGGCCTACCTGAGTGTAGTCACCACAATTTGAGAGTCCATCATAATTTTTTACCTCACCTTATTCTGCTGAGCTCTATTCTACTCCGCAATTCTCTTCTCATTCGCATGAGCAAAATTCAGAGAACTAGTTATTTTCCTCATGTGCCCATACAATTGGTTCCACTTTGCTCCGCATCATCTGGAATCTCGCGCGATTCGTCTTAAAATAAAGATACCTTACCATTAAAATCATCTTCTTCTTTTTGCTATTTCTTTTCGCACGCCTCGCTTCATACGGAGTACCTAATATCATCTACCACTCTTTCCAATCTTGCCCTCAGTGAACTGGTCGACTCAAAATCCGCCCCGGGTTTACCACCTACCTTCAATTTCATGTCTTCGCTTTTATAGAGCTTTTCCTTTTACCTAATGTCGGCTGCCGACAACTCTTGCTATCCAATCCTGACCTAATGTACTCCATACTGAGGGGTATGGCGCATACCCATACCCATGAACAACCTTTAAGGTGTTCCCTAGTGAACTGAATTTCTGGGAACATCAATAGAAAAATGATTATGCACTCTAATTTGGTAGAGAAATATATTACAACATTGTTTAGCTATCTATACTCTGACTCTACATTCGAATAGGGGTCAAAATACTTGGTGTTCAACCAGATATCCAGAGAATAGTTAGTATTAGTTTACCATTTTCTAGTACATATTTCAAAACCAATCGCATCTCGGGTAACTCTGAAATTACTTGAATCAGTATTGCTATGAGATCCCCTCTCCAGTACTGCATGTTCCCTTGCCACTCCAGTAGGTTTACTCCCAGAGACATGATTAGTACCGCCGGTGCTTGAATCAATCGTTCCATCCCCAACTCCTACATCAGAAACAAAAGTGAGAAAAAACTCTTCCATTCTATCTATGGTAGATAAAGGAGCTTCAAATCCGTAGCTATCCTCATGGCCTTTTCACCCTACATCCATTGCACTTTTTTATTAAATGAAATAGTTCATTTTCTCGCTCTTCACTCGAAAGTACTAACTAAATAGGGGCACAGAGAAATAAAGAAGTGTGGGGGAGAAGCAACTGAGCCCATTCCCTTCCATTCCTGCTCTATAGTAGGGCTTATGTCCCCCTTTCCTAGTGAGAGTAATACGCAATGCTGCTACAAATAGAGATAGTGCCCTATCCACTTCAAAACGGTACTTTGCTTCAACCACACGGTATGGCTCCCTCATTTCAAACTAAGCTGTAGACCGAGTAGGAAACAACTAAAGGTTCCGGTCCAAAGGTAAGAAGATCCGTTGGTTTGAAATCCGTATCAATTGTTACTGGTTCTCCCGTTCGTGGTACTATGTCATGTGACTCTAAAGCCCCAACTAGGCTAGATCGAGATCTTGGTCCTTGTTAGGCTTACTCGTGTAAATAACCCCCATGTCTTAGGTGTTCTCGGGGGTAAGTGAGTCAGTACAATCGGTTGCACAACCGTCCAGTCCATATCATAATTGTCATAATCAATCATTTCAGTAGGTGACATACTTGCCTGCTCAAGTCCATCTACTATGGATGTGGGCTTCGACCAAGCCATCCCCAAACACTGAATTGGATCTTGTAAACGAGACTGTACTGAATCCGACTTCTTTGTAGGCCAGTGGCTTTTGGTCCCCATCCAAAATTGCTGAATGGACTGCTCCTTGCCCATCGACAAAAAGAAAGAAATTTAGGAGAGGATTGATAGGTTTAAGCATTCATGGCTGGTCGCTCTTATGGATACCTGTGAGCTAGAGTCGGGAATCGAAAAGGAGACAACGGAAGCCGTACAGATCTAGTTGGGAATGTTGTTCATGCAGTGGAGAGCGTAAATGACCGGCCCTTGAGGCGCGAGCAGACTTATCATATAGAAAGGAAAGAGATAAGCAAAGGGAGGTTGTTAGCCAAGATCTCCATCTCATTTGTCACTCTTGTATTCTTAATAGGAGTAGGCAAGCAGATACAACCACTAGGCCATTGCCATTCGACCAGTCTATCAGAGTATCCTACGAAGTCAGGTCCAGTAGGCGCAGGATGCGCTAAGCCACTCGATCTTCCTGCTGGTGGTCCACCATAGAGCTCCTATGTAGCCATTTGTTTTCTTGCTTAACTAATTTGTATGAGGCGATACAGCTGAGATCAGCCAACGCTTTGAGCACTTAGCACAATGTGCCACTTAACCGGACGAGTGCAAGACCCGGTCTACTTATCTTATGACATTTATGAAAAACGAACGTTGTATTAAGGGGTTTCTATCAGTTAGTAACAAAGCCGGTAGTATCCTTGAATTCAGGGTTCAGCTACGGGAGGTATGTCTCCATGGGTGCCGAAGAAGCGTCTATCATTATACGCTGTTTATCCAATCAAAAACTTCTTCGTTTAGTTCGTAGAACCCACACCAATATCATATTGACTCTCTCTTGTCCAATAAGAGTTTCCGAGAGTTACTTTGTTCAAATTCTCTCCGTACCAAAGCTCCACAAGGGAAAAAGAGTAATAGGACAACAATATTGCTTTTATTTATTTTGAGTTATTTTTTGTTGAGATGGAAATTGACGTTCTTTTGAAAAGGGCTAGGTAGTTTGCGCCCAGGAAAAACTTCTTCATGAAAGGTCCAAAATAGACTTCGATTTCATGGGTTTCTTAATGACTAGTCGTTCATTTGAGGCCTTAAGAAATCGGCAGAGAGAGCGGCAGTTTTTTTTTCGAATGACCTTATTTCGAGAATCAACTAACCGACAAATCCGTAGCCCAGGTGATTCGCTGCCTCCCTCTCGCCACAATGGATGAATCTTCTCATGCAGCTTTTTGATTATTCAGGGCGCAGCGAAGCCAATTTCCATCAAGGCAAGGGGGTAAATATGGGGGAAGAGGAGTTGTAACGATAGAAAAGAGAAATGACTATAAGGAACCAACGATTCTCTCCTCTTAAACAACCTATATACTCCACACTTAACCACAATGTTCAAACGGTGTAAGAATGTAAATAGGGCTATGTGATACAGAACTTGTTGACTAAAGCAAGCAAGGTCTCAAACCATACTACAACTACTACACAAAAGTATGAGTCACTTCAAATGATCATACATAATTGGTGATGTGATGTAGTAGTGATACTCCCATACCCCCATCGATGTCGCTCCGTCAGTACCTGAAAACCAAATAATGCAAGGCTGAGTATAGGCATACTCAGCCAGTACAACACGGAAACATAAGAACATTGGATAGTAATCAACATCAAAATGTTAAATTAAGCCAGAGGTGTGTACTTTTATGGAAAAACACTAATAACTTCAACATGTGTGAGTTGCATGTTGTTTACCACAAAATCCCACTAAACTAGGGGTGCCAATTAATTAATAATTCTTGTGCACACAGTGTATACTCTAGAATTTATAATGATTACAGCCGATCCTACACATCCTACACTAGAAGTTTCTTTCAAAATAACTGTTGGATTGCACTTTCTAGAGATATAAAGCTATACATGATCATATACTTCCATGAATGCACAAAAGTTAATTATGCGAAGCCACAAATTAAAATGTGGAGGTATCTGATTTTGATCTTTTAGTTTCTTGCATTTTTAAAACAATTTTATAAAAAATTTATCTACCACAATGCCTCAAACATGAAAGATTGATCGTAGCAGTTTTTGTAAAAAGTATATTTTAAATTTAGCACGAGTGTATTTTTTAAAACATTTGAACTATGTACCAGATTGTATCAAATCTTAGTAGAAAACATTTGTTGATCCTAATTGTGCCCAATAAAATATTTAATAAAAATGTATAGTTATTTAAAGCAAGTGTAGTACAAGGCAACAACCTTTATTTTGATGAAGGGAGAGCCGCTAGGGATCATACTACTGATCCCTGCCATCCTTTCAGACTAGTCCAAACTCCAAAGCCGCTGGATTAGAATTATATTGGCCGTCTAATCAGCATTTAAACCCCACGCCCTTGACACGCAAGTTTACTTTGTTAATTACCAAGTTTCGATAATTTAGTTGTTAAATGTTCCCATAATTTAGCTGCTTCCTAATCGGTAACATCACATGCTCCATTTGCTTCCTAAAACTGCTTCCTGCAATGACTTCAAATTCTAGATTTTGCAGAAATGTTTTTGGAGAAGTACAATTAAATCCAGTAACTAATACTTTCTTTTTAAATATGTGTTTATTTACTTGTGGCAACATGATTTTTATACCATCGAAGTGTTATTCTAGATGCACAGAACCATCATTTTCTAATGTGATGGGGGCAAATTATTCACATGGCAGGAAACATTTTTATGTTCGATGAATACATTAGTAAGTGCTTTAGAAGCACCATTTTTAGGTGAGAAGCATAATTTTCTAGTGAAATGGCACATTTTAATAGCATGAAGGTAGGTGTGGGAGCAAAACAAAAAAACGAAGTATTGAGAATAAATCCAATCATTATGAACAATAATATACAAATCTCTTGTTTAACAAAAAATGAAACACTAGTACAATGATGTTATTTCTACTTTCTCTCAGCTGACATCTCATTACCTGCTAGATGGACTGGTCATGGATAAGCATTCCACATGACAGAAGCTCCCTCTGGGCATCAACGTAACCTTGTTGGCGTTTTGCAGAAACAAGCATGGCTTAAGCCATCTATATGTAGAAAAATATTTAGAAACAAGGAAGCACACACTTGACAAAAAAAATGCTTTCGTAGTTTGAGGGACAAACAATTTAAATTGAATACATGATCAAACAAACTGGTAATTGCTCCTCCTAGCTTCATAATCGTTGTTGTGCGGGGGTGTGATAATGCGTCCATGAGGTCCTTGCATTTGGCGGAGCTTCTGATCAAGGCACACATTATCTTGGTACAGGAGCAACACATCAGTCTTCTTTTGTCAGCTTGAAGAAGTCACTAATTCATACAGTGGTGCTTGAAGCATCAATAAATTTTGCTTCCAACAAGATGGTGCTTCAAATACTGTCCAAATCACCCGGGAATTTCTTGAAGCGAAACATCATTACAACCGAAGCAAAAAAAATATGATTGGAAACTTATAAACAAGGTATGTTCAGTAGTGAAGAAGTTTAGAAGAACAAATGTAAGAACAACACAATAATTTGGTATTTTGAAGCAATAATTAATTACGATGGAGGCATGCAATCAAATATACTAGCAAATGGCTTTGAAATTATGTAATCTTGATTTTGGTAAGCATCGGAGCATATATAGTGCTATAATCGGCAACGACGACAGCGCCAGGAGAGACGTGGAATAAACTATTTATATGCAAGCATGCACCAACAATTTATTATATGCATTACTAGTAAGAAAGAGGAATCACACAGGTGACGAGAAATATAATGAAGGATGTTTGTTCCAGTAAGTAAATAAGAATCCCTACACACCAAAAGAAAATTAAATCATGAAGCATGATTGTAATTCTATCTATTCATGAAAAGCATGGAAAAAGTGACTAGGTAGAATGGATGCTAATCAATGATTTTTACAGGTGAATTGGAAGCACATGGATGTTCTGAAACAATGCTATGAATGAAAAGGCTAAGTAATCTGTCGAATATATATGCATCACAACTAGAATAAAATATCTTCAAGCATCTGTACATATGAAGCTCCTAGGCACATGGCAAAGAATTGATTGACATTCCATTCATACATAGGAATGGTGGAAGGAGCACATTAACATAGGAAGCATCAAGGAAGCGTGAATGCTCTGTACCAATAATTGTTTGATATCACGACATAAGTGGGTGTGAGATATATTCCGAGCAACAAAAACTTATTATCCACAAAAAAATAGTCTAACCTAGTTGTATATAATTAGATTAACGCAGTTGCACTTGAATAACACAAATCAACACAAACCCCGCCGCCGGTGAGCCTACCAGTCTCCTGGTGCAGCGTTGTTGAAGGCCTATGCAACAAACTGACGGGGTGGAGGAGCCTATCTGGGAAAGATGCAGGGGAGATGGATACAGAGAATGATGGGGATACATCGATGAAGCAGTGGAGAATGACTTGCACGGGGGATCGGTGGCACATCGAGAAGTGGGCAGGGAGGGATCCAACCTGGGTGCGCTTGATAGTAAGGTCGGCAGGGAGGAGGGCTGGAGGGACGAGCGACGAACGGGGGTGACGATTATTTCTGCGGAGATGTGATGGGATGAGGGATTATGGGGAGCTGGTTGTCTGGTTGTGTGAAAGTAGGAGGGAATTTTGCTATGCAATCACAGTCGTGGGATCGAGCATGAATCAATAACATGCGATTGGTCTGGCGGTTTTCTTCCATCAGACTTATGAAGAGAAGTGTTTCCCTTTGATGAAATGCTCCACCCTATAGCTACCAATGCATGATGGTCATTTCACAAAAAGAGAAAATAAAATACATGATGGTCATGGGGGAGGAGTAATAAAACAGCTGCAAGGCTAGAACGCCCAACATGCGCCTCAAACCCGATTAAGAGATGAAATCTTAATAAGGATAGAAGCGCATGTTGAGTCACACATCAAGGTAGACATGATTACAAAACATATCAACTGAATGAAACATAATACGATATATAGTTGGAATACACTCGCCACAGGCTACAACATGAATATCTTAATACATCATATACATATAATCATCATCCAAAAGACAGGATCAAACTACGGATTAAAACGAAACGAAAGAAAACGATATCCACCTTGCTAATCCTAGCCTGCCAATCGGGAATTTGATCGTGGAAGAAAAAAGAACCCCATATAGAAATCATGCATCACTCTCACGTCAAAGCATCGCTTTACTTGTACCAGCACCTGTTGTTGTAATAATATGCGAGCCATTTAGGACTCAGCAAACTCATTACCATGGGTATGAAAAACTAACAATACTTTAATGCGTGTGGAACGGTTAAGTGGTGAGATTGCTGCAACCACTAAACATTTATAACCAACTAATCATAATAGTAATAGAACAAGATAAAATAATTCCGACACATGAATAGGCG
This sequence comes from Triticum dicoccoides, assembly GCF_002162155.2. Classification (NCBI taxonomy): domain Eukaryota; kingdom Viridiplantae; phylum Streptophyta; class Magnoliopsida; order Poales; family Poaceae; genus Triticum; species Triticum dicoccoides. The sequence continues at coordinate 860,892,868 of NC_041385.1, read as the reverse complement.
CCATCTAGTATGATACGACTGTTGCATCGAAACTTATGTGCAAGAAGAGAGTGGCAACATGACTGGGCTAAGTCATATAATAAGCTAGATGATACCCCGCACGTTGCTGCCAGAACTCTTAATAAATAATTTGATGTTGTAAAACATGAGAAAATTTACGAAGGATATTATAATTTGATGATTATTTTTTTGAAAGAAATATTTTTTAATATAAACATCTAAGAAAATTAGATGAAAAGTCCAAAAAATGGCTGTGATTTTTGTTCAGTTAATTTATTACCTTGACAAACAACATTGAGTAGAGACAGTGGAGACATCTCCACCCTTGGCTAAACCTAAAACAATGATAGAAAATACATATGTGCATTCATAAAAAAGTTGGTCGCATTCATAAAAAAGTTAACTCATAATTTGATTTTCTTTTAAAAAAAGTCCCTTATAAATCATGAGGCCCACTGGTGAGTAAATCATGCTTTTCATCGGATCAACCATGTGAAGGGTACTGCAGCCATTTACCTTATTGTATCCACGTAGCTCTAATTCTTTTTATTTGCCTTGTTTGGTGCGTGGTGCACAAGCATGAATGCTTCATCATTAGGTGAGGCATAGTTCCGGTCATTAAAAGGGTTGCTTGGAAGACCGGCACAATTCTAAGGCTTGTAGGAGCAAACCAAACATTGAACAAGAAGCGCGAGAGAATGCAAATGAGAAATATGGGTGTTTGGGCTGCCGAAAACATACGAGCACATTAACAACACATCAAGTCCAACCAAATGTTTGAACGTGGACTCGTGTTGGACATTTCGAGTGGATTGTACGACGTCAAGACATATATAGATAGCAAGAGAACCCTATAATGACGTGCCTTCAGGACCTCCAGGTCAAAAATGATGCCCTACTTAGTAAATGGCTATTCAAGCTACTAAGTGAGGATGGTGTTTTTCAAAAATTTCTGCGCAACAAGTATCTAGGCCAAAAAGAGATATCCCAGGCATAATGAAAGCCTAGTGACTAACATTTTTGGGCTGGTGTGATGGCAGTAAAGAAATATATTTTTCACTTCGGATCTTTTCACGATAAAGGACGGCTCTGAGATAAATTTCTGAGGACAATTGGCTAGGAAACGCCACACTTCGGGAACAACATCCAACCTTGTGCCGCATAGTACGCGATAAGAATGACACTCTTGCGCACATTGTCAACGCTTCCCCACCGAATGTATCATTCATGATGGATTTGTTTGGCCCCCGCCTTGTATCATGGCAATATCTACTATCCCGTTTGGATTTGATTAACATGACCCAAGGGAGGGTTGTGTTTCACTGGAACCTAACTACGTCGGCGTCTTTCACAGTTCACTATATGTATCGTGTACTATCGCACTAAGAGATTCCAGTTGAAAATAATAAATAAATATGGAAATTGAAGGTGCCACTGAAAGTTAAGATTTTCACGTGCTATCTTCGGAGAGGAGTTGTGCGAACTAAAGGACAATCTTGTTAGGCGCAACTGGTAAGGAAAGCAAGAAGTGTAGCTTTCGTACTCATGATGAGACAATCAAACACCTCTTTTTTCATTGCAAGGATCTTTCTACATGGTCCACCATCCAAATAGCGTTCAATTTGTTTCTGCCAACAAGTGTTGCCAATATGCATGTTCACTCGCTTGACAGAATACCAAATACGATTAGTACGCTAATTTGGGTGGGAGGGTCTGCCTTACTATGGTCGCTTTGGCTATGTAAAAATGATTGTGTTTTAAGTGACATAATCTCCTCTCCTATGGAGGCGCAACAAAAAAGAGAATGACGTGCCTTCTTGAGAGTTCACGTGCACAAAAAAATAGTTAATGGTTATTTGTGATAAGTTGCATGCGCATGAAGAGTTAGTGGGAAAGAGTTTTTACATGGTGGACCTACTTAATGATGTGGAAAGAAACGTTGGTCTTCATTCATTGTCAGATTGCCTCTATCCCACTACCCTCACAGATGAGCACTAGTTTGATTTATTTCTCCTTAACATCTCACGTAAAGAATTTCTACCTTCGGAGCTAATAATAATTGGGAGATTTAGGAATGATCGATTGGCCACTATTTTTTTGCGGATGGATTTGCTACTAAAATTGACAACCAGTCTAGTGTGCTCGGTAGATATGTGTAGCTAATGATTGTAAATCATATACTCCCTCAGTCCGAAAAAGCTTGTCCCAAGCTTGTCTTTCAAATAGATGTATCTAGCACTAACTTGGTGCTAGATACATGCGTTTGAGGGACAAAGTTTTTCAGACGAAGGGAGTACTACCTTCTGATGTGCTTGTATTCTTTTGTAATTTTAGTGTATTCCAATATCCAAAGCAAACATGTTGACACATTAGGACTCCATCCGTTCGCACTCTCTAATAATTATTTTTACCTTATATGTTCAGAGTATAAAACTCTGAAACATGAAGACTAAGAAAGTGGCTGGAGCTCAGTTGATTGAGAAATATATCATGTTGTAATGCAGGCCGTTTACCTCCTTTCCTGCGACCATGCTATATTGGGTTGTCTTTGTTACTGTCTTTTGGACCGCACCAGGTGCACTCATTTACCGGCACTCGCTATTATGAATGGTCTACATTATTTTTTTATTTTCTAAAATTTCGTAAGGCCAATCTCTAGTTCAAGGAATGTGAAAAAAAAGACAGGAAATTTCTTCGTTTGTAGATTCGAACACAAATTCATTATCAGGTTAATTTTAAACATCAATCCCTACCACAAAGAAACACCAATCATCACATACCGATGCCTAATATCACAGTTTCATTGGATCAATGGACCCAGTCCGAAGCACGTGTCTCTCGCTTTCCCGCTGAAATAGGCTTCGACCCTTTGAATCCTTACACCGTAGCCCCTCCATCAACACCAAGTAAAGTCTTCTGTCAGACCTCAGTTTCACTTTCTACATGACTCCATGTAGCTCGGCATATTACCCTGCTCCCCGTTGACTTCAAGCTCCCTTTTCTGCAGCATATTGAATCAACCCCCGGTCATAATGGTGCCAAAGCCGCATAAGCCGTTGGCCGTGCACCACATATTTCCATGCTCAGAAGTCAGACACAATCAACTTCACACTTGTATGTTGTCTCCACCGATCCCACTGTCGTCTACTATACCGACTGGCATCTATGTCAATCCGCTAGACTGTCCAGGATGTCCAACTTATATGTCTATCTAGTGAACTTATCGACTGCAATCATGCTTCACCATGCACCATATCCACCCAGCAATTCAGATGCATTGCTTAGACACACTATGTATGCATGATCCTGCACGATGCATTCCAATATCCTTCGAACCTTATGCGCATGTAGCGAATCTCCAATAGAACATCATGTGCAAGTAGCAACACATTCAAAAGAAAAATTGTTTTCCTCTTAGCTTTCATAAGTACACCAAGCACGCGTCCTTGTGTTGACATCAGATTTTCGCATGGTCAAAAACATAATTAAGATGGCCTCAAATGGAAAAGTTCTCAAAGTGAGGAAGTTCCGTATCATCAAAAAGACAAACTTTGATATTTGGGCCATAGCCATCCGAACTCATCTCTAATGCCGAAGTTGTGTTTAAAGTACTGAGATTTTGTATGCAGACCACTATTCGGCTGATTACACCCCCAGGACGACCTCATATGGAAACATGGTCTACAAGAATTGTATTCACCTCGTCAAAACGATCGATTTTGATATAAAAACCATCCCAATCCGAGTTCGTATGCAAACGTTAGAGCTATTTGAATACAGCCCTGTCAGGAGGCGAAATATGGCGCGCCCCACCAGACGCCATGTCTGATGGGTAGCGCGAGCAAACATATATTTTGCACGAGCTATTTGACCTTCAAGATGACCTCTGATCAAAACACGTTCAACATGAAAGTTGTTCTTCTCGTCGAAACGGTTAAGATTGCTTTTGGACTCATTTCCATCCGAGATAGTTTACCACCACAAAAAAAGACCTACAAGGTGCAACCAGTTTAAACCGAATAGTTTTGGAAAGTTCAGACAAAACCAATCCGAATTTGACTAGGGTTTTGGATGTGAATCCAATCGTTTTCCTTGCACGGGAAGTCCAGCCGTCTCTTATATACCTAAGGGGTGACGCCCGATTGAACAACACACAATCGAACAAATCATCTACCACTTTTTTTATCTTTTATCTGTTCTCCTTAACCCTAGTTCTTCTTCTTCCTCGTTCTTCGTCTGTTCTTCTTGTTGCAGGGTGGCGAACCTCGAGGCCCTAGGGGCGATCAGGTCGATCTAGGGCAACCCATAGCCGCGGCACGTCCTAACGGGGTCCCTCTTGGCCGTGTGGGGTTTCGAGTCTACAAAAGCGCCCGCCGGATTGCCTGCGTACCGCGCATCCTGCCGGGTCTCCTTCGACGTGAGCTGCGGTGCATCACCCCCGGCTTCCAGGGTACACGATGACGTGTTCTTGTGCAAACACACTTTTTGGCTACTCCGCTGGGGACGAAGCTTTGAACGGTCTCCAGCCCGTTCTTGCTACAAAGAGATCGTCATCAAGTTGCTGCAATCTACAAAGGTAATATGAATACCCAATTCCCCTTTGTAGATGCAAATAATACGTATGTTGTTGCTGGATAGCTTAGTGAGCATAATGCATTGGCTAGCCCAAATTTCATCAATCATGCATCTAATTACATGCAAGGGCGATGGAAAATAATCTTCATGCTTCAAATTCTTATGATTTTAGCAACATACAACATATGTATCCTAACTCTCATGCATCGGCAACCCCACAAATCCATATGCCGATGAACAACATGATGGGTTTAGGTAATGAATTTGAAACACCTCATGTTAAAATTTCCAATATCATACAAGAAAGTGTTTCACCTTTTTATTCATTGGCAACTAATTTGCAATATGTGAATCCAACCTTGCCGATGGATGGGAGAATTGGCCATGGTATACTACTAGCTATTCGGCCAGTTACTCTCAACAATCATATGCTACGCCTCATGTTAGTAATTTTTCAGCACCATATGCAACTGTAGATGTTCATAATTCGGGCCCGCATCTTCCTGGTCATAGCCGAATAAGTAAAAAAATTACAGGAACACATGTGCTTTCATCAAATACTGCAGCATATAATGCATACTCTACGCAATTCAAGAATTTCGGCAACACTCACGAATCATTGCCCAAAGAATATGAAAGTATTGTGGAGCAATCCCTTCCAGAAGTGGTTGTGGCTGCATTAAAAAAGAGCTTGGCACAAAACAATAGAATTAGTGCTCTTTGCCTTGAACTATATGAAAATGGGTTGTTTCCTAATTATGCTGGAATAAAGGCTAGAGTTTTGCAGGAAGATGAAACTTCGTCAATTGATAGTATTGGTGAGAGAGCATATGGTTATACAGCAGTGCATACACCTCCACCTAGTACCGCAACATATTATACACCCCCTACGCAATTGCAAAATTTCGGCAACACTAGCACTTCACTGCCGGAAGATCCTAAAAGCATTGGGGGGCAAACTAATCTAGAGCGGGCTGAAATTGAGAGGGGAGTTAAAGCTTTGCACGATAGGGTGCAAGTACTTCGCCAAGAGAGAATTTATAGGGAATTATCTCAAAGGAAAGAAGACTTGCCAATTGATATAACCGGTGAAAAGAATGATGATCCGGAAACTAAAAGTGCTTCAGTTGAAAAAGATGAATCAAGTAGTATATATTTCGAATCCATCAAATCCAAAGAGGCAAACATTTTTGAGAAAGGACATGAAAAGTATAGCAAGACAACCATACTTGATTTTTCTGAAGTTAATGGAACCTACTTCCTGCCCTATGAGTTTCGTGCCATGGAAATTGATGAGCTTCAAGAACAAGTAGCCGAAGAAAGTTTGGTGGACAAATATCTTCAAACTAATGATGCACGAAATCAAGAAAAAATGATGATAAGGCATTGGGGAGCTATCCGAATGCGGAGCAAGCTATTCTTCAAGTCACACCACCATCATGCTCTCCCAACATATTTGAAGAGGTATGTCTAGCAATTAATTTACCTGTTTTCAGATTTGGTCATGACTTAGTTGTTGATGCATATATTATAAAAATCTTCACAAGAAATATTGAGAGACCAATGAAGAAGGGTAATTTATTTGTTAGCAACTGGTCACAAAGCATATCGGTCAATACATTGCACAATTCAAAAAGACCGATAGCGAAAAATTATTGCAGCCAAGGCTTTCCCCATTGCTTTATCTAAAGCTCATATCTAATTGGGTAGCTTTGCTTATTTCTTACTTGGCTTACACTTGGTCTCAACTGAGACATGTATGTTCTAACTATTTTCGTTTCAGAAATTTAAGGCCAAGGTTAAAATCTTCTAAGCAAACCGATGACAGTATAGTTTCTTATCCAAAGACATCGGAGATAGAGTGCAAAATACAATGCATAGCCGAATTGGATGATGAAAAATATGAACCATTCGTTTGCTTAACTCCAAAGTCGTTCTCATAACAAGATCGGCTAGAGAATAAAAGGTTTACCTTCAATTCAAGCATGTGTGATCAAATATTTTATTTGTTGTTGAGAAATAATTATATTAGAATTCTTCATCACGATGTTGAGACATCTGTCTAGGGACGAATGTATTGTAAGTTGCATGATTCGTCCAAGCATAATTCTGGGAATTGCAACACGTTTCGTCAAATAGTTAAATCGGCCATTGATAAAGGACGATTGAAATTTGTTGAGACACCAAGAGATGACCAGTCTATTCCGATTGGTCGTGATGGCAGAAAGTTTTTGCATCGGCTGCTTCAAGCCGATCCATTTAAAGAAAAGGTAAAAACTGCTGGTGATGGGATCAAGCTTTCAAGTAAAGAAGTTGTTGAAGAGCATAATGAACATAATCTTGAGGGCAAAAATCCCATCGAAGCTACAATGAAGACGCCAAGGACTGGGGGGCAGCAAACGAATCCAATGATCGATGAAAGCAAACCAAAAGAAAACAAAGGCCGAAATAAGCGCAAGTGTAAGAGATCAAAAATCACCTTTGTTGAACTATTGGAAAAATATCAAAAGAAGAGTGAAGATAAGAATGCTTATCAGCCAAATCATGCAAAGAAACCAAGATCACCTCCAAGGCGCAAATACGAGGATCGGTATTGGCAAAGTGAGAATTTTAATGCAACATATTCATATCCTTATTTTGGGCCGCCAATGCCAATGTCTTGGATGCCTCCCTATGCTCATATAGATTCATATCCATCATGGGACAGATATGATACAAGGGCACATTCTCCATCTTATTTTAGACCATCTCACCAATTTTATGTAGCTCCGAGAAGATCAACATTTGAACAACCACATGTTCAAGACCGTTTCAATCATAATGAATCGGTCCAGAGCTCAAGGAAGAAGAAAGAGGTAGTCAAGAAAGTTTACTGTGCTAAAAGAGATGGTCGTAAGAGTGCAACTTCAGATTTGATCTCAAATAAAAAAGAGCCAATTAAAGTGTTGACATTGGCTACTAAAGGCAATGATACAAAGCAACAACTTATTGAGAGTCAAAGTGCCAAATCTGAAGAAAATAAGTTGAGAGTGCACAAGGCCAAAATGGAATCGCCATTGGTTAAGACAGAATCACACCCGAGATGCCCACTCGGCTTATCGTATTGGCAAAAGAAGAAATTACGAAATCTTAGCGCACAAGAGCTGAGACAGAAGAACATGTCATGGGTTCTCAAGAGGATCAATCATAACAAAAATTATGTGCCTACTTCTATTGCAATAAGTACAATAAAAGTGAAGAAAGAGAAGAATGGAAGCAACAAACAATTAAGCCGAGTGTGTGCATCACAACATCAAAATCTTCGGTTAGCACATCATCCATTTTCTTCAACAATGCCATTGATGCCTTTGCCATGGATTTCATCCATAGGTATGATCAATTACCCTCCATGGATTTATTTTGATCTATGGATGCAACATAATTTTCTATATCATGAGAGAGTATTATCAAATCACCATACATATGGTTAGTTACATTATTGTTGCTAATACAAAGGGGCCGAAATATTTTATTGCTATTTCATTTGTTTATTTAGGCAATACATACTGTGGTTGGTGAATTCTTCATGGACCTTGTGGTAATGGCTGATATTTACCTATCGCCCTAAGAATATGTCAAAGTATGGCCGGTGTAGTATTCCAACATCGTCCTTTGTTCGGTTGGAGGGCGAGACAAGTACTATGGAGATTGTGTTTTGATAGTTGAATTCATAACAATGGCCACGGTGTTGCTGTTTTCTATATATCTCCATATAGTGTTGTTCTGTGAAGCCTCATGCCTCTTAAAATATTTATTGCACAATAATCAAAGCCGAATATGCAATGTTATTCGGTTTGGAACTTTTGCCATATGTGCTAAACATATTGAGGACTTCGGTGATTCATTATGAGTAGTGCAAAAAATATTCAAGGGTTATCAATGTTTTGACGAATCACTTATAGTTTATCTTGGGGTATGTCTAGATGCAAAGTTTACCTTGGGTTGCTTTAAAATTTATCATATATCTAGGCAGAAAAATTTGAGAGGGTTGGCATACCAAACATACGGCTACCATGTTGGTCATGGTGTATTGTATTTCTATCAACAGCCGATGCTAGGTCTTGTCAACATAGGTAAGGCCGAACCGAATCCCACCGGTTCGGCCACTAATGAAACTTTTATGTAGGCGATATAAGGATTGGAGGAAGTTCATTCTTGATTATCTGCAAAATCCTAGCGAAAGGGTGAACAATATGGTTCGAATGATGGTTTTAATCTATGGAACCTTATCACCGGATTGTTATAGAAACTGAGAAGTTTTCACCCAAGTTTGCATCAAGAGGTTCAAACAAGCAATGGCCGATATATACTTATCGTCCTAAGAACATGCAAAATGGCCGATGGAGTGTTGGCATCGTCATTAGAACAAGCTATACACGAGTTATTTTTCAGCACACAAGCTTTGCCGAAAAACAAGGGGGCATGTGTTGACACTAGTTTTGGGCATGGTCAAAAACATAATTAAGATGGCCTCAAATGGAAAAGTGCTCAAAGTGAGGAAGTTCCGTATCATCAAAAAGAGAAACTTTGATATTTGGGCCATAGCCATCTGAACACATTTTTAAGGCCGAAGTTGTGTTTGAAGTACTGAGATTTTGTATTCAGAGCACTATACGGCTGATTACGCCCCCAGGAAGGCCTCATATGGAAACATGATCTACACAAATTGTCGTCATCTCGTCGAAACAATCGATTTTGATATAAAAACTATCCCAATACAAATTCTTATGCAAAAATTAGAGTTATCGGAATGCAGCACTGTCAGGAGGCGAAATATGACGCGCCCCACCAGACGCCATGTCTGATGGGTAGCGCGAGCAAACAGATGTTTTGCGCAAGCTGTTTGACCCTCAAGATGACCATTGATAAAAAAACTTTCAATATGAAAGTTGTTCGTCTCGTCGAAACGGTCAGGATTGCTTTTGGACTCGTTTCTATCCGAGATCATTTACCACCACAAAAAACACCCGCAAGGTGGCCAGTTTAAACCGAAGAGTTTTTGAAAGTTCGGACAAAACCAATCCGAATTTGACTAGGGTTTTGGACGTGAATCCAAGCCTTTTCCTTGCACGGGAAGTCCAGCCTCCTCTTATATACCTAAGGGGTGACGGCCGATTAAACAACACACAATCGAACAAATCATCTACAACTTTTATTTTTTATTTTTTTCTCCTTAACCCTAGTTCTTCTTCTTCCTCGTTCTTCGTCTGTTCTTCTTGTTGCAGGCCGGCGAACCTCGAGGCCCTAGGGGCGATCAGGTCAACCTAGGACAGCCCATAGCTGCCGCACGCCCTAACGGGGTCCTTCCCGGGCGTGTGGGGATTCGGGTCTACAAAAGCGCCAGCCGGATTGCCTGCGTACCGCGCATCCGGCCGGGTCTCCTTACACGTGAGTTGCGGTGTCACCCCCGCCGTCGAGGGTACATGGTGACGTGTTCGTGTGCGAACACCTCGTAACTTCCAGCTGTCCATTAATCTCATTGTATCCCAAGCACAAGCCATGTACTACCACTTACAGGTTTATTTTTTTTCACCAACTAATCTCATGCCTTTCCGCTTTGCATGTCAACGACACATTCCAAGCTCTTGCTGTCTTGCGCGCTAAGCGTCTGGCCTAGTCCCGGCCGCCCTCGTCCTTACGAACTCCTACTAGTAGTAGTGCACATGCAATGCACGTGATGATAATCTTAAATTCGAATTAATGTATGTATCTAGTACTGAAATGCGTCTGGATACATCCGTTTCAGTGAGTACTGATATGGGACCGAACGAGTACCCATATCCAAAATCAATAAATTTTCATATCTTGATAAAAATATATAATATGAGAATACCTAAGTAAGCAATCTGAAGGATGCAATCTGTAAAACACCAATAACATCTGAAAGATTGTCTAGTTGCATGCAATAGGATGTCACATTGACTTCCAAAAATGTTACAATGGTCTTAGCCGATCTAGCAGAGTAAATAGACATATAATACATCGTTGGGTCATCGTCTAGTCCATTCCTAGGAAGATCTGGCTCGCACCGGACATCAAGCAGATTATACGGCCGGTAGCCGAGGTTGATTCACTCCGCAGCAACCGCGTCACCATTGCAGACATGCTCGTCAAGGGCGGGGACTATTTTGAGGTCCTTGGGCTCACGTACTGGTGCAAGACAATGTCGAGTGCCTTCGTGATGATGGTCGACCTAGACATTGAACACCTGGACCAATTCTTTTTCCATTCAATGATT
>NC_041385.1:860880219-860881581 GCF_002162155.2 Triticum dicoccoides | reverse complement strand
CCCTGAACTACAAGTCGCCAGTTCCTCTTAATCATCGATCGATCCCGGTAACCCACTGCCGATCGATCGCAGGAGGAAAAGGATCGATTGATGATTATCAAAAAGAAAAAAAAGGAAAATGAGAGATCGATCCTAGCACCTAAAGCGAAACAAATTCTGATCTATGTTAAAAGAAACCGATCGGTCCCTACGAATAGGATTGCCCCTGTTCACGGCTTCATCCACTCATCTTCGTCTTGCCCTTTTTTTGTTTCTTCGCGTGTCGCTCTGTTGGCTGAACCGCCGCTGGCTGGCTGCTCCCAATCTCTCTGCCTCTAGGGGTCGTAGCTCCATAATTTCTCCTACCTATTTAGCATGGTTGGAGTTCCTTCCTTTTCACCGCCAAAAAACAGAGACTCGTTTTCTTCATGTCCATTGTCTGGGTCGTCTTGATCAGAGTGTCAAAAATATATAGTATTGTGTTAAAAAGGCCTTCTGCCGGTGACGCCTTTGGTTTACCTCGTCTTAGGGCCATTGAGGCATGCATGATGGATCCCAAACCCTTGCAGGTGGGAGGACTTCATTTTCTCATAGTCTTTTGAGTTTTGTTAGGGTTAGTGTCCTGCTCAGAGAGACGAGATGACGGCGGCTCTTTGTAGATGGAATAAGTTTATCCCCACCTTGTCCCCGTCCAGGTGGTGTTTCCAGCATTGTCTGAGGTCGTGTGGAAGGTTGTCACCGGCGGTTCTCGCCGGATTAGATCAACGTTTGTCTTTGGTGCATCCACGTGGATCTTGTCTTCATTCGTTTGTGTTCGTGTGTCTACAGGTTGGATCGTTCTGATCTACGCTTCACTTCATCGGCGGAGGATGTTGTTCTGGTGCGCTGGTCCTATGGGGTCTTAGAACGATGACTTCCCGGCTGTCTACTACAACAATGTTTGCCCGGCTCCGAAGAAGGAGAGGCGAACTGCAGCGAGCCTCCGGCTTGCTCCAATGCAAGTAGTCATCGCTAGGTGGTCTACGGACCTAGATGTATTTTTTTACTTCTGTTGGCCGTTGTTCTACCCTGACAGTTGATGAATAAATCTGAAATTATTCTCGCAATATATTGTGTTCAACCTAGAGATAAGGAGTTAAAATCGAATATCTTTTAACCACACGTACGACTCTAATTCTCTCTCTCTCACTTACGTTGTACTCCACATGTACCTAATAAAAAATGTGCATGAATTAATAAGTACCAAAGAAAAAAGCAAACGCCCTTAATTAAGCTGGCCTAATAGAAATGGTGTCCCTGGCAAATAGGACTGCCAAGTTGATGTTTAAATGAAAAACTAGGCACACCAAACGATAATCCGACATCTACCTAACCAGCTACTAA
>NC_041385.1:860840700-860879984 GCF_002162155.2 Triticum dicoccoides | reverse complement strand
GTCGCTATAGCATATCTAGGAGGGCTGCGTTACGTTTTAGCTAACTTGCTCGCAATGATGCTATTCGTGCTATAGCATACTATTTTGACGCTGAACAAAATAACACTGTAGCGTTTTAGCATGTACCACACAGCAGTCCATCTGGCATCGCCGCGTCGCATTGACCCAACTCACACTCACCCTGTCTTAGATGCAAACGCAACGCATACAATCTTACCTAGCCAGCTCATCACCAATTTCCCACCAGCTCGTGACCGAGTGCAGCAACAATGGGGGCATTCATAACTCGTGAGCGAAGGCGGCTTTTGCAGATCGTGAGTGGCAAGAGCTTCCCTCCACCCCCCTCCAAGTAGCGGCATTGGCTACGCCTCCAACTCCAGCAAGATAGCGCCAAAGTCAACCACGCCACCTGCACCGGCAAGTCAGCCATCAATGTTTCTCTGTTTAATTAGGAGTGTACTGGACCTAGCTTTTGCATGCTTCTTTGTTTAATTTGGAGTGTCCCCTTTCATTGCAAATTATGGGAGGCTAAATTTTGTGTCATATTTGACATTTTATGCCCCTATTTTTATATATAGCATGCTATAACTTGTATAGAATTTGGAGAATGGCGGCGCTAAATCTTGTTGCATGCTATTTTTTTCCTTGCAAATAATGCTCTATTTACATACAACGCATAAAAAATATTGCGTATGTCTACCATGGCCAATTAACTCTTCCTGAGACCAACCGGTGTTGATAATCTGTTTTTTTAAGAGAAAAGCAAACACTAGTTGAGCAGTTCTTGCTGATATGATTTTATCTAGATTTTGCCGTGCGCCTTCTTGTCATCGTGGGGTGGCACCGTTTGATGCTGTTTTCATGGACACACTACTTTCTTTCCAGCCGCAACGGCATATGTGCTACTCCCTCCGTTCGGAGTTACTTGTCTCGAAAATGGATCTATCTAGAACTAAAAATATATCTAGATACATCCATTTTCGCGACAAGTAATTTCGAACGGAGGGAGTAGTTGATATTAACTGCAAGACACGTACGGACGCGGCAAACAGATATCACAAATAGGGTGATTACAGTGGCTACGTCCATACACATGGACAAACACATACAGCTGCAACATACATGCATGCATCCAGATGCAGTTGCTAGCTAATACTACTAACTTAGAGGGTGAGGGAAGATGATCAAGGATAGCATGCCTGGCCCCTGCTGGAATATCACAAGGTCATGTTCATGCGAAGAGCACGGGTGGTGGCGTTGTGGTTGTAGCCCAGCATCACCGCCCGGCACACTTGCAGCACTGGCACGTTAGTCGCCATGCGGTAGACGTTGGCGGCCACCACAGCCGCCATGAGGACCAACACCAACACGAAGGCCCACCAGCAGCACCTCCTGCTCCTGAACTCCTCATCTCCATCGACTCGATTTGTTACTTTGTATGTACTTCTATGTGGGGGTTGAGATCCTCTGCAGTACCGTATGGTGCTGTATTGTGAATGACATGTAGGGTCAGGTCCCACATAACGGTGACTGTACAGCATCGTACAGTACTGCAGAGGATCCTAAACCCCTATGTGGTAGTACTATGAAGTGAGTGAGTATGGTCTGCATGCGAGAAGCATATGGGTTAATTTATATGGGTCGGCCGGATCGGAGGGAGAGATAGCGGCCGGCGACAAGTACGGAAGGTGGTTATTCCACACTCTCCAGGAAGACATTCGGGCTCTGTGGTTTTTCTTCTTTTCACAAGAAAAAAAGTTATATATTCGGCTGTCGCTCGATCTGCACGCAAAGCAGACAACTCGATAAGGCTAGTCTATTTGCGTTTGGACACAGCTTGGATTCGAATTGGTTGCACTAGTGTATTTTGAAATTGATTCAACCATGCATGCACGTGTTTAACTAGCTACCACGTGCTTGAAGTTGCCGATAGAGATGGCCGTACCTCGTTCAGCACCAAGGCCGCACGATAGTACGGAGAGGCACGTACGTAGTAACTCATGTTTGCTTGTCCGCAAAATTTATAGCTTATTCGATATACAAATGGGTAGGCGACGGATAATTAGTGACATTATCAGGTCTTTTTATTTGCAAATGGACAATATAATAAGTTACTGCTAAGACAATTTCTAGTAACGTTGGGCCAACTCTAACCGACCCCCTATCCGGGCCCGTAAGGGAGGATACATTCGGTTTTCCTCCTCTACGCCACACCTAGCCAATCTGCCTAGTTTTTTTCCTCCCCGTAGAAAACCCTCTCCAATCTGCCGAATTCATTCCCTTCGCCGCCACCGATGACCGGTCCGCCCGCTGGAATGGATATCCCGGACCCTTCCGCCACCTCGTCGGCCACTGCCACCAGCTTGTCGCGGCTGGAAACAACCCCCGCGCCACCTCCACGCAGAAGAGGAGTTTGGGGATGACAAAAGTCCACCGGCTTCAAGATCCGGCCCCAACCGCGGCAAAGGCCGCCATGGTGGGAACCACCTCTCCGGTGACGGCCCGCCGCCACCGATGCCCGGCCCACCCGCTGGAATGGATATCCAGGATCCTTCCGCCACCTCGCCGGCCACTGCCGCCAGTTTGTCGTGGTCGGAAACCACCCCCGCGCCACCTCCCACATAGAAGAAAAGTTTGGGGATGACAAAATTCCACCGGCTTCAAGATCCGGCTCCAACCGCGGCAAAGGCCGCCATGGTGGCGACCACCTCTCCGGTGACGGCCGCCGCCATCCCACCGCTTCCGCGGAGCCAAAAGAACTAGATGGCCACAACAACGCCCCATCAACGGCCGATGCCTCATCTAGCGTCCTCGGGGACCCCTACAGCCACTGCTCGGCTGTGGCCTGTAAGAAGGGTCATGGCCGCCAAGTGCTCGATGAAATACCAACAAGGTAAAGAAAAACATCTTTCACATTTGGGCCGATGGTGATTGTTGAATGAACTATGCATGTTTTGATTTCAGAATCACGATGATGAAATTACTCCCTCTATACCGTACAGAGGGAGTATATGTTATAACAGTTATAATGTTATGTCATGCATGAACGTATGTAGAGACGAGACTCTCGTTAGACTTAGACCAAAAGGTGAAAGCTAAAGGAAGCTGCCCTGTCACGCTCGTAAACCAGGATGCGCCATGTAGCGTGGGAGGGAACTTGACTGCTTTCGCGTGGTAGACGCGTTACCTCGTTTGCATGTTCGGTCGTTTGCTGTCCTCGGCAATTTTAAATGCATGCATGCATTAGTTTCATGTACGTGCTTTAACTTGAACCGGGTCTTTTGTGCTTGACTTTACCTAGGGGCATGTTTGCTGGGATACGCAACGCAATAGTGCCATCAGTAAACCTGATTTTTGCCGACGAAGTTCACCATAGATACGCACGTAGCAACTCCTTCTCTTCCTGGTATAGTAATCACGGGACGTAGGTCATAGGTTTTATGTATTGTCCATGTATTGTCTGTAGGAATACGAAGGATTACTCTACCCCGAAACCCCTTCACATTCACCTGCTTGAGAGTGTGTTAATGTTTGGACCAAGCACGTAGAAAGAGGGGTCATGATGAAAGACAATGAAGAAGAAGAGGATTATGACGACTATCCAATGTTCCCTGAATACGGTGATAGTGCAACGAGGGACGCTAAGGATCAAGAGGCACCAGCTGACGATGTGCCTGATGATGATCTTCGTCGGGTCATTGTTGATGCATAGAGAGAATGCAAATGTGAAAGGAAGAAGTTGAAGTTCAATCACATGTTAGAGGGTCAAAATAAAGGGTTGTACCCAAATTGCAAAGATGGCAACACAAAACTCAGTACCACATTGGAATTGCTGCAATGGAAGGCGGAGAATGGTTTATCTGATAAGGGATTTGAGAAGCTAATGAAAATAAGAATGAAGAAGAAACTCCTCAAGGATAACGAATTGCCTGACAGTACGTACGAAGCAAAGAAGGTTCTATGACCTCTAGGATTAAAGGTGCAAAAAATACATGCATGCCCTAATGATTGCATCTTGTACCGCAGTAAAGAGTACAAGAATTTGAACACATGCCCGGTATGCGGTGCATTACGGTATAAGATCAGACAAGATGACATTGGTGATGTTGTGGGCGAGCGACCCAGGAAGAGGGTTCCAGCCAAGGTGATGTGGTATGCTCCTATAATACCATGGTTGAAACGTTTGTTCATAAATAAAGAGCATGCCAAGTTGATGCGATGGCACAAGGAAGACCGTAAGAAAGATGGAAAGTTCAGAGCACCCGCTGATGGGTCGCAGTGGCAAAAAATGGAGAAAATTGGGGGGACTTTGTAGGTGACGCAAGGAACGCATGGTTTGATTTAAGTGCAGATGGCATTAATCCTTTTGTGGAGCAGAGCAGCAAACATAGCACCTGGCTCGTGACTCTATGTATCTATAACCTTCCTTCTTGGTTGTGCATGAAGCCAAAGTTCATTATGATGCCAATGCTCATCCAAGGCCCTAAGCAACCCGACAACAACATTGATGGGTACCTAAGGCTGTTACTTGAAGAACTTTTACAACTGTGGAATGGAAAAGGTGTACATGTGTGGGATGAGCACAAATAGCAGGAATTTGACCTACATGGAATTTGACCTACACCCGAAGGATCACCAGGCGGGTACGGATATCCTTGACAGAAAACCCAAAAGCGTCTAATTCAACTGAGACAAGATAATTACTGGTAAGACGACGAACAGAAAGCAGGTTGGTGATGATGAAACGAGAGAGCGGCACATTATGAAGTTCTAAGGAAGTGTTGGATGCAATGAGAGAGCCACGCCAAGTGCGCGTGATCGCCATGCGACCACCATTTCCCACAATGATGTCCCGAGGCGGAAAGGAAGGACGGAGAGAGTGAAGGCTGCCAGGGTTGGAAGTCATATGCGACAATGCGCCGGAGTCCATGTACCAGTCGGAGGTGTTGGACGGCGGTGGTGGTGACGAGTGTGCGGCCTGGAGCGTGGTCTGAAGACCACCCATGTCCCACAACTGGTGCTAAAGCGGAGGTGCATTGCTGGAGCTGGCGCCCGGTGAGCCGTAGGTGAAGCCGGGGAGGAGGGCGGAGTAGCCATCGTAGCCGTAGGAGAGAGGGGTTGGAGCTGCACCCCCGGAGAAGAAGGCTTGCTATTGCGGGACGTCGGGGTGTGGCCCGAGGACGCCAGCGCCCGACGCACGCCAGGGCATGGACCATGCTTGGACCATGCCAGTCCAGGATTAGCGCCTAGAGCGGCGCCCGACAGATGCCCTGACGAGGAGCTGGTGAAGACGAGGAAGATGAGCCCCCCCCCCCCTTGCCCCGGCCACGCTGCTTGTTGCGGCCGCGCCTACGACCAGGCTGTGGAGGCGTAGGGTTGGCCGGCGAAGCTTGGGGCCGGGCCGCGATGAGCACATGCGCAGAGTGTTGTCTGCTGCCTGTTCGGCGGTTCCTCAAGAAGGAGAAACAAGCGAGCTTCCAGGAACATGGGTAGCGGGACGCGGGCAGTGAGGTGGGGAATGGCGCCGTGGTACTGTCGCCCGAGGCCACGCATCATGGAAGGCCATCTTCGAGACATGGAGGGACGTGTGTGCTCAGGGGAAAACTGCACACACGTACGCTATACTAGCCTATGCAGCAGACTCCGTACAATGCTCACATACACAAATACATGTAGGTTATCATTAGGATTTAAGCGACGTTGATAATTAACAACAGGTTTGATATCTGGCTCCATATTAACTTTGTGTTGACACATGACCGGGCTTATGCCCTAAAGAATATTCGATTGCAGCACAATGTTTTCTTAAAGTGCTCAATAATCCATTTTCTTCGTACACTCAAAGATTAGAATTGATAATAATAGTAAATATTTTCATTTCATTAAGATAAGAAATTTTTCTAGTAACTAGGAGTTTTTTGAATTCAAAAACAGGATCACCCTTAGGAGGCAAATTATGAACAAGATCTTCCAAAGATTCAAGAGGCAAATTATGTCTCAGAAAAAGTTTCTACCTAAATAAAATCTTATATATTTCTTTTCTTTCAGGCATATCCATATCATTCTCATGTTCTAATATGTATTGCTCCAAAGGTCCAGCAGTAGGTACAAAAGTAGCAGCAAGACAAACAATTTAATCTTCATAAGGTAAATCTTTAGCATGATGTTGTTTAGTGAACTTAGAAAATCAAATTCATTAGATTCATCACCAAACTTAACTTAATCTTTATCCATGGAACTGTTTTCCTGATAACATGCTAGTCTCCCTGTATAGCCGGGTTCGCACTTCCACAACGCTCTTGTAGTAGGAATACATATGTATCTTGTTGTTTCACTCCAACATCTCAGATATAGCAATTCGTTTCAAGTATGTAGCTAATAATCAGTTTGGAATGTAATAACTAAGTACCATTGGATTGTATGTATACTAGCTGGTCAAGGACTATGTGCATCCATCTAAAGCTTTGTATAGCTATAACAGGCGTACTACAATTGATAAACGAATGGTGGAAACACAGTAAACTGCGATGGATTATATATATAAAGCCACATGCATAGACCATGCAATTGGCATGTATATGTAGTCATGACTATATTACTGCATCCCACCTGCCTGCACACAGTTCGAATGCACGCACAACATGTGTGACTCAAGCAACATGTGTGACTCAAGCAACAGACGGCCTGATCACCGTCCAGTTCGCAAAGTTTGAAGAAACACGCATGTCGTAAACGTATGTACACCATGCAATACAGGATGCTCGACAGTGGCTCCGCGGGGATGTAGCAGCATGAAGAAAGAAAAAGCTTCCACCACCATTAGTGCAGAACCGGGCTATAGCACCGGTTCGTAAGGGTCTTTAGTCCCGGTTCTGTAACCGGCACTAAAGGGTGGGGACTAAAGATCCTCCCCTTTAGTAACGGTTCTGCACGAACCGGGGCTAAAGGCCCACCACGTGGCACGAGCCCGCGTGGTGGTCTGGGGGACCTTTAGTACCGGTTGGTAACACCAACGGGTACTAAAGGATAAAAATTTTTGAATTTTTTTTTTTCGAAAAAAAATTGAGTTTGTTTTTTCTGATTTTTAAATTTCTGAATTATTTGATGATTTTGTCTCTAATCACCGATCATCATTGCTCTAACCACCACTCATCATTCCAAATCGTCTAACTTCCCGACCGGCTATCCATCCTCTCACTACTCCAACCTGAGCACGCCTAACTTCCAAGTTCTATTCCCCCTAGTTTCCAAGTCTGCACGTGTTGTTTACATGACAATAGTAAGCTGTCAATCCTATTAACCCTCAGGAATTTAGCTTGAGCATGAAGTCACATGTTTCACCATTTTAGTTTGAAACTATTATTCTAAAAAATAATTATTATTTAGTAACCGAAATATTTCTTGAATAAGTAGTTTGACCACAGTTTGACCAGATTTGACCATAGTTTGACCACAGTTTGACCAAAAGTCAAAAAAACTAAAATAATTATTTATTAACACTAATATTTCTTGAATAATTAGTTTGACCATAGTTTGACCACAATTTGATCAGATTTAACAAAAAATTTAAATAAACTGAATTTGAGGATTCTAAAAAATTTGAGGATTATTTAGTAACGAAAATTTGACCATAACTTTTTTTCTTTTTAGAATTTGAGGATTCTAAAAAATTACAAATAGGCCGTATGCAGCAAAGAAGGGTGTTTGCCATCTAGGATTGGAGGTGCAGAAGATACATGCATGCCCTAATGACGGCATCCTGTACCGAGGTGCGTACGAGGATTTGAACGCGTACCCGGTATGCGGTGCATTATGGTATAAGATCAGATGAGATGACCCTGGTGATGTTGACGGGGAGCGCCCCCGGAAGAGGGTTCCCGTCAAGGTGATGTGCTATGCTCCTATAATACCACGGTTGAAATGCCTGTTCAGAAACAAAGAGCATGCCAAGTCCATGCGATGGCACAGCGATGACCGTAAGAAAGACGGGAAGTTGAGAGCACCCGCTGATGGGTCGCAGTAGAGAAAAATCGAGAGGAAGTACTGGGAGGAGTTTGCAGGTGACGCAAGTAATGCATTGCTTAGATGACACCCAAAGTATATACCTAGACAAATGCAGGAAGAATGTTTACTTGGGGCATCGTCGATTCCTTCCGACCAACCATCAATGTCGAAAGAAAGGCAAGCACTTCAAAGGTGAGGCAGATCACCGGAAGAAGTCCACCATGCGTACCGGTGATCACGTCCTTGCTATGGTTAATGATTTAAAAGTAATCTTCAGAAAGGGTCCTGGCGGACTATTTGTTCCGAATGACGCTGAGGGACACGCACCCATGTGGAAAAAGAAATTTATATTTTGGGACCTACCCTACTGAAAGACCTAGAGGTCCGCTCTTCAATCGACGTGATGCACGTGACGAAGAACCTTTGCGTGAACCTGCTAGGCTTCTTGGGCGTGTATGGAAAGACAAAAGATACAGCAGAGGCACGAGAGGACTTGCAACGTTTGCATGAAAAAGACGGCCTGCCTCCAAAGCAGTATGAAGGTCCTGCCGGCTCAGTATGAAATCTTCTTTGAATGCCTGCTCAGTATGAAGGTCCCGTCTAGCTACTCGTCGAATATAAAGGGAATAATAAATATGGCAGAGAAAAAGTTCCAGAACCTAAAGTCTCATGACTGCCACGTGATTATGACGCAGCTGCTTCCGGTTGCATTGAGGAGGCTTCTACCGGAAAACGTTCGATTAGCCATTGTGAAGCTATGTTCATTCCTCAGTGCAATCTATCAGAAGGTGATCGATCCAGAAATCCTACCAAGGTTAAGGAGTGATGTGGCACAATGTCTTCTCAGTTTTGAGCTGGTGTTCCCACCACCCTTCTTCAATATCATGACGCATTGAGGAGGCTTCTACCGGAAAACGTTCGATTAGACATTGTGAAGCTATGTTCATTCCTCAGTGCAATCTCTCAGAAGGTGATCGATCCAGAAATCCTACCAAGGTTAAGGAGTGATGTGGCACAATGTCTTCTCAGTTTTGAGTTGGTGTTCCCGAAGATGGAGATCAGAAGGAGCAAAATGATATTGGCCATATCATGTCACTTTTTGATTACATGTGATGTTTATCATGTTTATGCATCTTATTTGCTTAGAACGACGGTAGTAAATAAGATGATACCTCATAATAATTTCAAGAAAGTGTTCCCCCTAACTGTGCACCATTGTGAAAGTTCGTTGTTTCGAAGCACCACATGATGATCGGGTGTGATAGATTCTAACGTTCACATACAACGGGTGTAAGCCATTTACACACGCGAAACACTTAGGTTGACTTGACGAGCCTAGCATGTACAGACATGGCCTCGGAACACAAGAGACCAAAAGGTCGAACATGAGTCATATAGTGGATACGATCAACATGAAGATGTTCACCGATGATGACTAGTCCATCTCACGTGATGATCGGACACGGCCTAATTGACTCGGATCATGTATCACTTAGATGACTAGAGGGATGTCTATCTGAGTGGGAGTTCATAAGATGAACTTAATTATCCTGAACATAGTCAAAAGGTTTTTGCAAATTATGTCGTAGCTCGCGCTTTAGTTCTACTGTTTTAGATATTTTCCTAGAGAAATTTAGTTGAAAGTTGATAGTAGCAATTATGCGGACCGGGTCCGTAAACTGAGGATTGTCCTCATTGCTGCATAGAAGGCTTATGTCCTTAATGCACCGCTCGGTGTGCTGAACCTCGAACGTCATCTGTGGATGTTGCGAACATCTGACATACACGTTTTGATAACTACGTGATAGTTCAGTGATGTTAAGCGGTTTAGAATTGAGGCACCAAAGATGATTTCGAAATGTCGCGGAACATATGACATGTTTCGAGGGCTGAAATTGGGATTTCAGGCATGTGCCCACGTAAAGAGGTATAAGACCTCCGACGAGTTTCTTAGCCTGCAAACTAAGGGAGAAAAGCTCAATCGTTGAGCTTGTGCTCAGATTGTCTGAGTACAATAATCACTTGAATCGAGTGGGAGTTAATCTTCCAGATGAGATAGTGATGTTTCTCCAAAGTCATTGCCACCAAGCTGCTAGAGCTTCGTGATGAACTATAACATATCAGGGATAGATATGATGATCCTTGAAATATTCGGCAATGTTTGACGCCGCGAAAGTAGAAATCAAGAAGGAGCATCAATTGTTGATGGTTACTGAAACCACTAGTTTCAAGAAGGCAAGGGCAAGAAGGAGTACTTCATGAAACGGCAAATCAGTTGCTGCTCCAGTGAAGAAACCCAGGGTTGAACCCAAACCCGAGACTAAGTGCTTCTGTAATGAGGGAACAGTCACTGAAGCAGAACTACCCTAGATACTTGGTAGATGAGAAGGCTAGCAAGGTTGACAGAAGTATATTGGATATACATTGTATTAAATGTGTGCTTTACTAGTACTCCTAGTAGCACCAGGGTATTAAGATACCGGTTCGGTTACTATGTGTTAGTAACTCAAAATAAAAGAGCGATGGAATAAACAGAGACTAGCCAAAGGTGAGATAACGATGTGTGTTGGAAGTGTTTCCAAGGTTGATGTGATCAAGCATCGCCTACTCCGTCTACCATCGAGATTGGTGTTAAACCTAAATAATTGTTATTTGGTGTTTGCGTTAAGCATAGACATGATTGGATTACGTCTATCGCAATACGGTTATTCATTTAAGGAGAATAATGGTTACTCTATTTATTTGAATAATACCTTCAATGGTCTTGCACCTAAAAGAATGGTTTATTGAATCTCGATCATAGTGATACACATTTTCATGCCAAAAGATATAAGATAGTAATGATAGTACCACCTGCTTGTGGCACTGCCATTTGAGTCATATTGGTATAAAACACATGAAGAAGCTCCATGTTGATGGATCTTTGGACTCACTCGTTTTTGAAAAGTTTGAGACATGCGAACCATGTCTATTGGTATGTGTGCATGAAGAAACTCCATGCAGATGGATCGTTTGGACTCACTTGATTCTAAATCACTTGAGACATGCAAATCATATCACATGGGCAAGATGACTGAAAAGCCTCGTTTTCAGTAAGATGGAACAAGAAAGCAACTTGTTGGAAGTAATACATTTTGATGTGTGCAGTCCAATGAATGCTGAGGCACGCAGTGGATATCGTTATGTTCTTACTTCATAGAGGATTTAAGTAGATACTGAGTATATTTACTTGATGAAACACAGGTCTGAATTATTGAATGGTTCAAGTAATTTCAGAGTGAAGTTGAAGATCGTCGTAACAAAAGGATAAAATGTCTATGATATGATCATAGAGATGGATATCTGAGTTGCGAGTTTGGTACACAATTGAGACATTATGGAAATTGTTTCACAACTAATACCGCCTGGAACACCATAGTGTGATGGTGTGTCCGAACATCATAACTGCACCCTATTGGATATGGTGCATACCATGATGTCTCTTATCGAATTACCACTATGGTTCATGGGTTAGGCATTAGAGACAACCGCATTCACTTTAAATAAGCCATCATGTAATTCCATTGAGATGACACTATATGAACTATGGTTTAGAAAAACCTAAGCTGTCGTTTCTTGAAAGTTTGGGGCTGCGACGCTTATGTGAAAAAAGTTTCATCCTGATAAGCTCAAACCCAAAGCGGATAAATACATCTTCATAGGACACCCAAAACAGTTGGGTAAGCCTCCTATTTCAGATCCGGAAGCAAAAGTGATTGTTTCTAGAAACGGGTCCTTTCTCGAGGAATAGTTTCTCTCGAAAGAATTGAGTGGGAGGATGGTGGAGACTTGATGAGGTTATTGAACCATCACTTCAACCAGTGTGTAGAAGGGCACAAGAAGTTATTCCTGTGGCACCTACACCAATTGAAGTGGAAGCTGATGATAGTGATCATGAAACTTCAGATCAAGTCACTACCAAACCTCGTAGGTCGACAAGGATGCGTACTACTTTAGAGTGGTATGGTAATCCTGTCTTGGAAGTCATGTTGCTAGACAATAATGAACCTACGAGCTATGGAGAAGCGATGGTGGGCCCGGATTCCGACAAATGGCTCGAGGCCATAAAATCCGAGAGAGGATCCATGTATGAAAACAAAGTGTAGACTTTGGAAGAAATACTTGATGGTCATAAGGCTTGTTGGGTATAGATGGATTTTAAAAGGAAGATAGACAATGATGGTAAGTATCACCATTAAGAAAGCTCGACTTGTCATTAAGATGTTTTCCGACAAGTTCAAGGATTTTACTACGATGAGACTTTCTCACTCGTAGCGATGCTAAGAGTCTGTTGGAATCATATTAGCAATTACTGCATGATTTATGAAATCTTGCAGATAGGATGTCAAAACATTGTTTCATCGATGTTATTCTTGAGGAAAGGTTGTATGTGATACAACCAGAAGGTTTTCAATCCTGAAAGATGCTAACAAGTGTGCAAAGCTCCAGCAATCCTTCTAAGGACTGGAGTAAGCATCTCAGAGTTGGCATATACGCTTTGATGAGATGATCAAAGATTTTAAGTTTATACAAAGTTTATGAGAAACTTGTATTTCCAAAGAAGTGAGTGGGAGCACTATAGCATTTCTGATGAATATATGTTGTTGACATATTGTTAATCGGAAATGATGTAGAATTTCTGAAAAGCATATAGGGTTATTTGAAAAGTGTTTTTAATGGAAAACCTGGATTAAGCTACTTGAACATTGAGCATCAAGATCTATAAGGATAGATCAAAACGCTTAATAGTACTTTCAAATGAATACATACCGTGACAAGATTTTGAAGGAGTTCAAAATAGATTAGCAAAGAAGGAGTTCTTGGATGTGTTATATGGTGTGAGTATTGAGTAAGACTCAAGAAATGACCACGACAGAAGAGAGACAAAGGACGAAGGTCGTCCCCTATGCTTCAGACGTAGGCTCTATAGTATGCTATGCTGTGTACCGCACCGGAAGTGTGCCTTGCCATGAGTCAGTCAAGGGGTACAAGAGTGATCCAAGAATGGATCACAGGACAGCGGTCAAACTTATCCTTAGTGGACTAAGGAATTTTCTCGATTATGGAGGTGTTAAAAGAGTTCGTCGTAAAGGGTTACGTTGATGCAAACTTTGACACTAATCCGGATTATTCTGAGTAGTAAACCGGATTCGTATAGTAGAACAGTTATTTGGAATAGTTCCAGATAGAGCGTGGTAGCTGGATCTAGGAGATGACATAGAGATTTGCAAAACACACAAGGATCTGAAAGGTTTAGATCCGTTGACTAATAACCTCTCTCACAAGCGAGATATGATCAAACCCCATGGGTGTCGATCCATTACAATCACATAGTGATGTGAACTAGATTATTGACTCTAGTGCAAGTGGGAGACTGTTGGAAATATGCCCTAGAGGCAATAATAAAATGGTTATTATTGTATTTCCTTGTTCATGATAATTGTTTATTATTCATGCTATTTGACCGGAAACCGCAATACATGTGTGAATACATAGACCACAGCATGTCCCTAGTGAGCCTCTAGTTGACTAGCTCGTTGATCAACAGATGGTCATGGTTTCCTGACCATGGACATTGGATGTCTTTGATAACGGGATCACATCATTAGGAGAATGATGTGATGGACAAGAGCCAATCCTAAGCCTAGCACAAGATCGTGTAGTTCGTATGCTAAAGCTTTTCTAAATGTCAAGTATCTTTTCCTTAGACCATGAGATTGTGCAACTCCCGGATACCGTAGGAATGCTTTGGGTGTACCAAACGTCACAACGTAACTGGGTGGCTATAAAGGTGCACTACGGGTATCTCCGAAAGTATCTGTTAGGTTGGCACGAATCGAGACTGGGATTTGTCACTCCGTGTGACGGAGAGGTATCTTTGGGCCCACTCGGTAGGACATCATCATAATGTGCACAATGTGATCAAGGAGTTGATCACGGGATGATGTGTTACGTAACGAGTAAAGAGACTTGCCGGTGACGAGATTGAACAAGGTATCGGCATACCGACGATCGAATCTCGGGCAAGTACTATACCGGTAGACAAAGGGAATTGTATACGCGATTGATTGAATCCTTGACATCGTGGTTCATCCGATGAGATCATCGTGGAACATGTGGGAGCCAACATGGGTATCCAGATCCCGTTGTTGGTTATTGGCCGGAGAGTTGTCTCTGTCATGTCTGCATGGTTCCCGAACCCATAGGTTCTACACACTTAAGGTTCGCTGACGCTAGGGTTATAGGGAAGGTGTGTATGCAGTTACCCAATGTTGTTCGGAGTCCCGGATGAGATCCCGGACGTCACGAGGAGTCCCGGAATGGTCCGGAGGTGAAGATTGATATATTGGACGAAGGGTTTTGGAGTCCGGAAGTGTTCCGGAGGTACCGGGTGATGACCAGCATGACCGAAAGGTGTTTCGGGAGCCTCGGCAAGTGCTGGGGGGCTTCATGGGCCAAGGGGAGGGGGCAAACCAGCCGACTGAGGGGTTGTGCGCCCCCATCACCTATTCCCACGTGACCAGGGGGTTTGGGGCGCCCCATCTAGGGTTCCCACCTCCTGGCTGGGGGCCAAGTCACCCAAAGGGGAAATCCCATCTGCCCTGGCCGCCGCCCCCCCTAGGGGAAACCCTAGGGCGCCTCCCCCTCTCCCTTCCCCCTATATATAGTGCAGGTTTTGGGGCTGCCCAACAGATGAATCTCTCTCTCCCAAGGCGCAGCCCTACCTCTCTCCCTCCTCGTCTCTCATAGTGCTTGGCGAAGCCCTGCTGGAGTACCGCGCTCCTCCACCACCACCACGCCGTCGTGTTGCTGCTGGACGGAGTCTTCCCCAACCTCTCCCTCTCTCCTTGCTAGATCAAGGCATGGGAGACGTCACCGGGCTGCACGTGTGTTGAACGCGGAGGCGCCGTTGTTCGGCGCTTAGATCGGAATCGACCGCAATCTGAATCGCCACGAGTACGACTACCTCATCCGCGTTCTTGCAACGCTTCCGCTTAGCGATCTTCAAGGGTATGAAGATGCACTCCCTCTTTCTCTCGTTGCTAGTCTCTCCATAGATTGATCTTGGTGATGCGTAGAAAATTTTGAATTTCTGCTACGTTCCCCAACAGGCGGATGACTTCTTCCTCTGCGGCAGTGTGCGTCACCGCATCATTTGCCTCCGCCGCCGCCATGTCGGCAGCAAGTCGGGCCTCAGCGACCCTGATCCTCTCCTTCCCATGGTGGGCACACCGGTCCCGGTAGGATTCATACTCTGGCGGAACGGTAATGGGGAAAGATAGATTGGAAGGCTCCCGAGAGGACCACGATGATCTAGCCCTAGAGAATCCGATGCGTCGACGCAATGGACTACGTCAGATAGATCCTACCATCGGTTGGGCATTGCCTCCTCCGACCCGTATGGGACGACACCCCAGCCAACGAATCCATGTTGGTTGGAGTCAGATCCACTACCCGCCATGCAAGAGAAGGTCAGAGATCACCGGACGGGAGTTTCGGTGGTGGAGTGGAGTGGAGTGAAGTGGCTAGGGTTTGGCACGAGGAGCAGATGGGGATGAATATATGTGGAGTCGGGTGGGCCAGCACGGGCCGGAACCAACATGACGGACGAAGCCGGGCACGCCCGGGCTTCCCTATATCCGCCCCGTATTTGGGCTGGATATGCGGGTGCCAGTCAGCTCGGTCATTTGAGGCCGGTTTGAGGCGCCTGTTTGGTCGGATGTTTTTGACCGGTCACTAACCGGGCCGCCCGCCCACGCGTTTGAGGCGAGTTTGGAGTGCCAAACACTACCATAAATATAAACCGATTGACTTCTAAATGCTAAATCACACTCATTCAAACTTCAAAGCATCAATATCAATGGAAGTTCCACATATGCATGAGTTGAAATAAATTTATCCCAGTGACACTAAAGGTGGGTGATCAGAGTTTGCTGCAGTCGGCTGTTTGGAAAGAGAGCTCATCCTTGGCAAGGTCGTAGAGCAGGTGCATGTTCTGCAACTGGAAGTTGCCGATGATGCTCATGTCGTTGGATGTATCCATGACCATGCATGACGTGGAACTGTCCAGCGGTACCCAGTAGTTTTCCGGCGGCAGCACCATGTCCGCTCCGCCACTAAAGTGGAGCACCATGGACGGTACTTTCTTTTCCTGGGCCACCGCAACACACAGGTCCATCTCGCTGTCAGCTGGCGGCGGCACGAGGCTCCCGTTCAGCTGCCTCCGAAGCTCCTCGCGTAGGGGCTCGTATGCCTTCTCGGCCAGAGCCGTAGTGGGGCTGCCGGAGTCGATGATGACACCGCCGCTGGTGCCGTTCTCTTTCAGAGCGAACACAGTCGGTGGGATCGACAACCTTGTTTGTCCCACACTTATCCCGACGAGTGGGACGTAGTAGAATGGGTACTCTTTGGGGCCTTGCACGAAAGACATGGACATCACAGGGCTGCCGCTGCTAAGGCTCGCCGAGGAGCCGACGAAAAGGTGGCTGCTCGCTCCGGCAGTGGCGTTGCTGCGGAGGTAGGGGGTGTGGCAGTAAGAGAACCTGCTGGCGCCCGCTTGAGAGACGAGCGACAGGGGGCCGCGGCCAAGCCCTATGAGGCCGGACGCCTCATCGAGGGACCCTGGAGAGATCATCAGCGACTCGACGCAGCCGAACGTGAGCCTCGCCGAGCCATTTTGAAAGGCGAAGACCTCGGTGTCGATGGACCCACTGGCGTCGCCGGCACCGTAGAAGGCCCCGAAATGGCAGCTGCCGTCCCGGCGGCACGAGTGCTCTTGGTTGGCCAGGCACAAGGTGTCATTGCATGACACGGCATGGAAGGTGTCCGACTTGGACGCGTTATAGAGGGGCAGGCCCTGCTTCACACATTGGCTGCAGGTGGAGCACTGCGTCCAGATGAGGTCGCTGCCGGTGTCGATGAGTGCCTCGGCGCGCTGAGGTGGGGTGCCGATCATGTACTCCGCGATGTACTGGCTGGTGTTCCAGTGGACCGGCACGGTCACGTCCACAAAGGACGCCGGACGCTGCCGACTGCTGGCCATGGCGCGCTGCACGCGCTCCGCCGCGGTGTAGCTGCCCTTGCTATCAACATGGGTGAGCTCCATGTGGAACCCTGCGCTACTACAAGTAACTAGGGTAGCAGCACTGGAGCATAAGACAAGAACGATGAGCACCAGGCTTATTTCCATTGTTGTTTCCCTTGTTGGTTTGGTGCTATAGCTCCTCCCGATGTTAGCTAAATTTGTAGCTTGTGGTCTCCATATATATATGCATCTGGATAACATGTGGAAACAAACAAACTGACGGAGTACATCTATAATTTATTACACTGGCTAGTATAATCAACTCTTGGGTGCCGGCCTGAAACATGAATGGGATTGGGGCGGACTTCCGTAGGGCAGCATAGGCATAAAACAGTTGTACTACTACACCATTTTCGAAAATTCTACCATTATAGACACTAGCAGCTGTGGTTGCACAGCTGATCTCTCCAAGTGTCGACCTTTACAAGAAGCTTGGATTTTGTCGCCAGATCCTAGTGTGTGTTTTTAACATTGTTCTCAACGGTTGCTGGTCAATTATTCGACGCGATAATCCTCTTGATATAACATTATGACTTACTATTATAGAATTTGCCATGGCCTGACTGGCTGCAGTCTGGACTCATACTGATCCACCCGGCCAAGCCCTTCCCAAGTAAATCTGTCCAATTTGTTACAAGCTCGCAATGTACTATTTTCTATTCTTTTTCTCAAATATGCATGAGTGTGCATATCATATATTAAAGAAAAAAAAGGATGAAGAGTAGCAGACCAAAGAATTAAAGTTTGTCTGGGAGAACATTTACCTCTGTTCAGTTTGTCTCGAATATATATACAACAGGGTTAAAATTTGACTTCAGGTGTAATTGGTAGTGGTAAGGGTACGAGTTGTACTAGAGTCACACGCTTGTACCTTAGGCCTCCTATATAACGAGAGGGGCACCACATGTTGTAATGCATGACGACTTTAAACCAACAAGCAATATCTCGGGAAGGAGCGTCCATAATCATTGCCCCGGGGATGGACCTCATTAGCATATATTGTGTTGTCTGTGATCTTGCATGTGGCATGATTAATCTAACAACGTCTAAAAAAATTGAAGACACAAATACAAATCTAATAGACCAAATTTTATGAAGTACAACTACCAACAACATGAAGAAAACATAAAGATACTTCAAAACTACTAACATGGAGAGATGTCCCAGTTGAACATAAGGAAAAAATAATTGATGATCTATCTGCGCCAGACGAGGATGCTTCACCAAGGTGGTATGGCGTGCCGCATCAAGGAATTTGTTATCTGATGAATCCACTGGGATTGGGGTATTGAGAAGCTACTCAGCGGCCTCTTGCACCTCCCGAGGGAGTTGTGGACAGCCACACTGTTTGTCACTCGTTGCAACATTGCGAGCTGCAGCAGATGGATCAAATGGTGCAGCCCCATGAAGACTAGACTGTGGGGTCGGTGTGCCAGCTATGAAAACTTCTGCCATGGATCCCCAGCCCCGAAGCTATCCACGTCCCCGGAGTCAGACTCCAGTAGAGGGATTAGATAGTTGGTGTCTATCAGTCCAACCAGCTGGCACACAGGACAATGAAACTGAGGATGACGCTTGCCCGTACCCCACTCTACTGCTAAGCAAGCCCTATCTTCTTCCCCCACAACCCGTTCCACTACCTCTCTACGTCACTCTCCCCTCACACTCTCTTTCGCTCGCTCTCCGTGCCGCCGTCGTCGCCCCCAAGGTATCTCTCTCCCTCCCTGTGCCTCCCTCCCTCCCTCCTCTGGCCGCCCGCCATCCACGCCCTCCTCCCTCCTTGTTCTCCGCCGTCCTCCTCCCTCCCTCTCTCCTCTCTCCTTCTCTCCTCCCTTCCTCCCACATCCCGGCCTTCTCCCTCTCTCCTCCCTCCCTCCCTCCCTCCCACATCTCTACAGGTAGAATGGAGGTTTTATGAATATAATAGATAGGTACAATTTTGTTGTAGAATGTAGGTAGGTACATAGAATGATCTTTTGAATAGAATAGAAAACTAGTGAATAGGTTATTTGAATATAAAAAAGATTTAGTAATAGAAATTTTTAGGTATAGAAAATTTTCAATTGTAGAAATGTATTGGAATGCTATATGAGAAATTTTTAGTTATCAAATTTACTAATAAAAAATAGTAAGGAAATGTAGGTATAGAATTTTTTAATAGTTTTGTTTTTAATATAGAAATCTATTGGACAATTTAATAGATTTGATGATCTAAATTTTTTACTCGGTGGAATATGCAGGCTTTGTAGAGTCGCGTCTCCCTGGAGTGATCGTCGTTGGAGCTACCTCTACTTCCTCTACACCCGAGTCGGTGCGCTAAAAGTCCTCCTCCTCCTTCTCTACTAATCGGTGTTGAATAGACTAGAACTAGGTTATTTACTTATGCTTCTTAACCAAATGAAATGTTCGGGTTATAAGATATATTGAAATGTTTTTGTCAATATTGAACCATTGAAATGCAATGAGCACCAGTTTGAATGCTTCTATGTGAATGCTTATGATAATTGATCCGGATAGAATTTCAAGTTTAAACATCGTTGAATGTGTATGGGCATCTTTGTATCACAGGGAAAATCCGAGTGGCCTATGTTTTGCCGGAGTGTTGATTCATTTCCGTTCCGGCAAATTTCAGGTGCTCGATATGTCCTATTTTAGCAAAGGTCATGCCAGATTTTTTCCGTGATTTTTAGCATGACTTGTGCTAGAATATGTAGGAAATATCGAGTGCCCCAGATTTTCTAGAGAGAGAAATAAACGACATTTCGGATTGACTTTATGTCTGTCGGGAATCAAATTGGATATTCTCAGAGGTTGCTATTTACTAGTCATTTGATGATTTGGATAGCATATCAAGCATAACTCACATAATCATTTTATTTGTGTGCAGGGAAGATCACCAACGTGCCGCTGGACGACACCCGGAAGATCACCGGCATCCTATAGTCGTCCAGTGAGTAAATTTAGATGGTATATCCGTTACTCTGATATGTAGTGTAGTGTACTACTAGCATCTGTATGTGCTTGCCCAGTTGTCATGTTTTGTCGGAGTCTTGATTAATCTCATGGGTTGACTTTCAGTCTGTCAATGCTACTTGAGTGTCCATCATATACTGTCGAAATATCAAAGAGGAAGAATCCCGACTATTGTCGTGGGGGTCGCTTCTTCTTCCTTCACTCGTGATATACCTTGGTAATGCACCAGAGAAGGAGGGGAAGCGACCATCACCGGCGGTCAAAATAATTGTGAGGGAGTGTCCACCATATACTGTCGAAATATGAGAGAAGAAGAATCTCAACTGTTGTCGTGATGGGAGCTTCTTCTTCAGTCGAAGGTGCTAGACATTTTGGTGTAATGCACTTTCGAATGAAATTAGGAGCTTCCATCACCGACGGTCGCAAATGTTCGAGAGGAAGAATCCCGGATGTTGTCGTGGGGGTCGCTTCTCCTTCTTTCCCATTTGCTAGACAATTTGGTGTAATGCACTCAGAGATGAAGGGAGGCGACCGTCACCGCCAGT
Organism: Triticum dicoccoides; assembly: GCF_002162155.2. Taxonomy (NCBI): domain Eukaryota; kingdom Viridiplantae; phylum Streptophyta; class Magnoliopsida; order Poales; family Poaceae; genus Triticum; species Triticum dicoccoides. Next base: position 860,859,338 of record NC_041385.1, on the reverse strand, counting down.
CAAATATATCTGAGAGGGAGTTCCCACCATATACACCACGTGAAATGAGAGTTTTGAAGGAAGACTCGGCAAACCGAAAGTCAACCCATGATAAATTTGTAGTAGATATATTGAATTACAGAAGTTTAATCTTTCAATTATGAACATAGGAAATGTGTGACGACGATAGAATCCCTGAATGCGACTACTGCGGCGACGACCGGGGTTTGTGCGACAGGCCTCACCTGGAAGATGGCCGGCGCTTCACTAAGCTCGATGAGACCCTTGATGTTTGTATGGTACACAATGACGGCAAGTCTTTGTTCGATTTTATAGAATACATGTTAAACATTTTCCAAACACATTGTACTTTTTTGTATACAACTCAAAACATTTCTTATACATATTGAACATGTTTAATATATGATTAACATTGTTTACAATACTTATTTTGAACATTTTTTTCAAATATGTGGTAACCAAATTTCAAATACATGTTCTACATTTTCCATATATATTTGGAACATTGTTTTATAAACATTGAACATTTTTCAAATACATGACTAACAATCTCGTCAGAAAAATACATGATTAATATTATTTCAAATATTTATTTGAAATTGTTTTCAGTACATGCTAAACATTTTTGAAACACACGTTGTATATATTCTGAATGCTTCGAAACATTTTTCTAAAGTACGGGAATATTTGTTTTGCATTTTTCTAAATGCGAGATAATATTTTGAATTCCATGTAAATTATTTTGATGATATGAAACAGTTCTATTGAATTATGAAAATGTTTTCTTTAAAAATTTATATACATTTTTAGAAAATATCACGAATATGTTTTTGAATGGTAAAAACATTTTCTATATGTTGACTGATGTTTCTGACAAAGAGCTAATTTTGTTATGCGTGATGAACACTTATAAAAAAGTGACTAATTGTTTTTTGGAATTTATGTATTAATGATTTTACAAAATATGAAAATAATTAAAGAAGGAAGAACATTGCGATTTGCATGTGAGTAATGAGCGCACGTCGCTAATGGCTGGTCCCTACCGGATCCTCTGTACATACATGTAATGGCGACCTATGTGATACATAGCAGCGGAAAACGGTGTTTCCTTTTCTTTTTCTTTTACAATTTTTTTGTGATTTTTTTTGAGAATTCGGTGATTCCTACGCGCTGCCGAGGGCATTTCCTATTTCGCGCTGCAGCGGCACTAGCTTGGCTCGGCCGAGCTACCATTTCCCCCCTGTTTTGAAACTCAAAAAAACTGAGCAATGTAAATTGTTTGGAACCAGGAATCGAACCAACGGTATTTCCATTGATAGCGAACTCCACGAACAACTATGCCACCGCCCCGACTCATGAATTCAAAACTCCTTTCCATCTACTTATACATATAGGCAATGCCCTCTATGTTTTCTGTGTTTTTCTCCTTTCTTTCTTTGTTTCCTATTTTCTTCTTTCTTAAATGCGTGAAATGTTTACAAATAGATGATATTTTTCTACTAATTCTTGAACTTTTTCATTAAATCGATGAACTTTTTTAACTCAATGAACTTTTTCAAGTTGAATGAACTTTTTTTCAAACTGGACTAACTTTTTCTTTAAAATGAATGAACCTTTTAACATTTCTAAATCAAAAAATGTTCCTCATATTCAAAAAAAATAACCTAATTTTTCTAAATGTTCATCAAATTCAAAAAGTATTTATTCAATTTTAAAAAAATTCATCCAGTTCAAAAATATTCATTAAATTCAAAATTTGTTTATCAAATAAAAAAATTGGTCATCATTGTTAAAAATGCTCATGAAAAATAGTTCTTCAAAATTAAAAAATTGTTCATTAAAATTTAAAATATGTTATTCTTCTAAAGTCGTGAAAATTTTTGAATTAAAGAATTATATTTGACAATTCACAATGTTTTTAAAAAATTTAGAAACTTTTCAATCCAAAGTAATTTTCACAAATAATTTGAAACAAAAACATATAGTAAAAAATGAAAAGTAAAAATGACAAACAAAATGAACACAAAAAGTGTCTCGTCCCGCACGTGGGCTGGCCCAAAAGGGCACGCGTGCAGGGGTGTGGGTTGGGGCGCGGGAGCTGGAGGGTGCGCCCTTGTGCGACTGGGGGCGTCGAACTCACCAAATAGGGGGCACCCTCCTAACGGCGCCACCGTTCCTTCGTTTTTCCCCAAACGGTGCACACCCCCTTGTCACGTTGGGCCCGCCCATTTCCCTTCCTTTCCTCATTTTCTGAACTGCAAAAATGTTTGCACGAGATGCGATTCGAACACAAGACGTGCAAGTGCAGTGTTAGACGTGATAACCACCTCACAAGGAGTGATTACATACATGTTCTTCGGTTATTTCTTTTTTCTTCATTTTCTTGGAATTTTTCTTATTTCTTTGTCCTTTTTTCTTTCTTTTTCCAAATTAGCAATTTTTTCTTCAAATAGATGAACTTATTCCAAAATCCATGGACTTTTTTTCCAAACTCGTGATTAAAATTTGTCCACTTTCTTCAAATTTGTGGTATTTGTTTCAAAATCGAGGATCTTTTTCCAAATTTGAGAACGTTTTGGCAAATAGGTGAACTTTTTTCCAAATTCGAAGAAATTCTTCAAATTGAGAAGTTTTCCAAAAATGCTGAACTTTTTTCAAAATTGTTAAACATTTTTTCAGTTCAGTGCATCTTTTATAGTTTTTGATCTGTTTTTCTAAAATCCATCAATATTTTCTAATTCACTATTTGTTTTCCAAATTTCCAACTGAAAATTGCTTTTAAAAGAATCTTTTTTTTAAGTTAACGGCTGACTGGTATACTGGTCAAGCATTGCCCAGTCAACCGTTGACCGACGGAAAAAATAAGAAACAAATGAAAACTGCTGTTAGCAAGCAGCTGAGCCAGGATCGAACTATGCTGGGCCACGGCCCACGCAGGCTCACGTTCCTGGCGCCGAAGGCACCTGTCGAAAACCCTATTTGAGGCGTGCTGCGGCAATTAGTCGGACATAGCACATGGGAGCCTATGACTGGGCTGGCCCGTTTTTCATGTTACTTTTTCCTTTTTCAAACGTGGAGAACTTTTTAAAAGTTGCCATTTTTAAAAATTTGAAAAAATGATGTTGTTTTCAAGTTTTGTGCAGAAATTTCACGTATTCAGAAATTTATTTTTTTAGATTTTTGCAAAAAAACAAAAAATCGAAAAATATTTGAATTTTAAAACCTTTCACATTTCTATATTTTTTTAAAAAATTAGAAAAACCTTTGGGAATTACAAAAAGGGTTCTTATTTTGAAAATATGTTCACAAACTTAAAAAATCATGATTTCAAAACTTTTTATCAAATTCAAACAAAATTCTGGTTTTTGAAATGTTGTTCCTAATTGCAAAAATGTTTTTTTCTAAATCAACTCTTTGAGAAAATGTACACAAATTAAAAAAATGTTTGCTTTTCAAAAAATATTAATTTTAGAAAGTCTCATTCAGAATTTTAAAAATAATTGAATCGGACTTATAGTTCTGATACGATGGGCTATTTATTTAGACACCAAAGCTTCGATCCCTCACATGCACATGATTCTTTTTGGGAATTTTGCAATGTTTGCGTCCTGATGGGTCAGCCCAAGTGGGTGAGCCTTTTTGCTGCACGTGATGGGTGATATGTTTCCGCTTGTCACACCGTTGTTTAGACAAGATAAATCCTGACATTTATGAGAACATCACTCCGATGTGGACACTGATGACTGGTGAATGCGGGAGATCGTGAAATCCTTTGTCTAATGTGTTTATGTGGAAAAGGGACTGAACATAAACAAATATCAATGTAAAGAAGGACATACAAATGTTTGATAAAATCCTTTGTCTAATGTGTTTCTACGGAAAAGGGACTGGAACATGAACAAATATCAACGTAAAGAAGGAAATACAAATGTTTGATGAAACAGGCAAGTCAACAGGAGGCACGGGGATCAACTCAAAGCGCATGATGGCGCACGATATGAGCGTGCCTGCTCGTACCGCTGATCGTACCCCACGCCACCGACTCCAGAAGGTCCACCTTACTGATACATCTCCAACACTTTTATAATTTATGAAGCATTCATGCTATTTTATTATCTGTTTTGAATGATTACGGGCTTTATTATACGCTTATATATTTCTTTTGGGACTAACCTACTAACCGGAGGCCCAGCCCATATTGTTGTTTTCTTGCCTATTTCAGTGTTTCGAAGAAAAGGAATATCAAACGGAATGAAACCTTCGAAAAAGTTATTTTTGGAACAGAAGCAATCCCGGGAACTTGGAATGCAAGTCAGGGAAGTGTCGAGGAGGCCACGAGATAGGGGGGCGCGCCCACCCCCCCTGGGCGCGCCCTCCATCCTCGTGGTCCCCTCGAGGCTCCCCCGACCGACTTCTTTCGCCTATATATTCCCATATACCCTAAAAACATCGAAGAACAAGATAGATCAGGAGTTCCGCCGCCGCAAGCCTCTGTAGCCACCAAAAACCACTCGGGAGCCCGTTCCGGCACCCTGCCGGAGTGGGTATCCCTCACCGGTGGCCATCTTCATCATCCCGGCGCTCTCCATGACGAGGAGGGAGTAGTTCACCCTCGGGGCTGAGGGTATGTACCAGTAGCTATGTGTTTGATCTCTCTCTCTCTCTCTCTCTCTCTCGTGTTCTCTCTATGGTACGATCTTGATGTATCGCGAACTTTACTATTATAGTTGGATCTTATGATGCTTCTCCCCCTCTACTCTCTTGTAATGGATTGAGTTTTCCCTTTGAAGTTATCTTATCGGATTGAGTCTTTAAGGATTTGAGAACACTTGATGTATGTCTTGCCGTGCTTATCTGTGGTGACAATGGGATATTCACGTGATCCACTTGATGTATGTTTTGCTGATCAACTTGCGGGTTTCGCCCATGAACCTATGCATAGGGGTTGGCACACGTTTTCATCTTGACTCTCCGATAGAAACTTTGGGGCACTCTTTGAAGTACTTTGTGTTGGTTGAATAGATGAATATGAGATTGTGTGATGCATATCGTATAATCATGCCCACGGATACTTGAGGTGACAATGGAGTATCTATGTGACATTAGGGTTTTGGTTGATTTGTGTCTTAAGGTGTTATTCTAGTATGAACTCTATGATAGATTGAATGGAAAGAATAGCTTCATGTTATTTTACTACGGACTCTTGAATAGATAGAACAAAAAGGATAACTTTGAGGTGGTTTCGTACCCTACCATAATCTCTTCGTTTGTTCTCCGCTATTAGTGGCTTTGGAGTGACTCTTTGTTGCATGTTGAGGGATAGTTATATGATCCAAGTATGTTACTATTGTTGAGAGAACTTGCACTAATGAAAGTACGAACCCTATAGGCCTTGTTTCCTACCATTGCAATATCGTTTACGCTCACTTTTATCATTAGTTACCTTGCTGTTTTTATATTTTCAGATTACAAAAACCTATATCTACCATCCACATTGCACTTGTATCACCATCTCTTCGCCGAACTAGTGCACATATACAATTTACCATTGTATTCGGTGTGTTGGGGACACAAGAGACTCTTTGTTATTTGGTTGCAGGGTTGTTTCAGAGAGACCATCTTCATCCTACGCCTCCCACGGATTGATAAAACTTAGGTCATCCACTTGAGGGAAATTTGCTATATCCTACAAACCTCTGCACTTGGAGGCCCAACAACGTCTACAAGAAGAAGATTGTGTAGTAGACATCACTTACCAAATTCACTAAAGGGGTCGATATTACAATCTCAACAGGGAGAGCACCATTGGCAAAACAAAGAACTAGAACCCATCTTCCAACCCTAGCCGCTGCCATTTGCCATCTAACCACCATAGCACCCGCCATCTTAATCATCGTAGCCATTTTCTCCTAGTTAGTCATACTTGTAATTGGTGTATCGCAGCCTATAGCTATTGTAAGACATATAATCAATCCATCGTTTATATTAATGTTATCCGCAATGTGTTAACTCCGCGATCTAGTAGCCATGTGTGAGTAATTCGGTAAAGCAATAGGCTAAAGCAAGTTCTTGCAATCCTATGTATTTGTGCACAAGTCGATGGAATTGAATTTGCGTAATTAACATTATTTTTATGAATTTCATGGGAGTTTTCTTTTGTATTCTTCTTGTTCTAAGACCCTACAGGTATCCATCATCGTATAGATCGATCAGGGAGGAGGTAAGAAGCGAGGATGTGTGGAACACGATTCTGAACACCAGTGACATAAAGTTTTAGTACGGTAGCGGAAAGCAATTCCTTAGGGGACAAATGAGGTGTTGTTACTAAATGCCCAATGATTTTGTGTGAATAATTATTCTTAATAACCGAGGCAACCCGCGTGACGGTAAGAGTCATTGATTGGACAATTGACTCTTGATGTAGGTCATGACTAATCAATATGTACTTTGGACAGATCCCTCACTTCATCGCGCCACAAACTCATCGAAATGGTTGTCTTCCAGAGCTATGTTTATTATCTCAAGCACAAATATAAGGTTCTGAGAGTAAGACCTCATATCCATGTATGTATTAATATTAGTGTTCTCATCCCTAATGTTCTTACAATTCAATTTGTAAAAACTGAATATAATTCATTAGCAATAACTTGTCAGCTCATTTGTTGTAGTTCATATCCTCTCGTGGGTTCGATAAACCAATGTCACTCCTTGGGGAAAAGGAATGATGATCTTCTTCCAGCCAAAATGGATCACAAAGGCTATCAACACACGTTTGTAGGACGCAGTGCATGGCAGAGAGGTGTCCCTTTGTCCTCACTTGTGCATACCCAGGATCAACTTCCTAGTCGATCATGCATTTTCAAACTTATCCAAGCCAAACATGCTAAACTTTGAGGTACCATTTGGATGGCCTCCCTGAAAAGAAGATGCACCTGGTTGATATGAGTAGTATATCATTCCTACCGAGCCGCGATATCACATACACCCCCTCGAAGGAACCGATATCCCACTCGGCCCAGTAGGAATTTTCCCTCATGGCACACGTCTGTGTGCATCCGTGTCAACATCCACATATGCCCCATATGCGCATCACTATCCTGCACATACTCGTGTAACCGTGAAGGTCATTGGCTCAAATACCAAATTTAATGCTCTGACCAAACCCATCGGTTCACCCACCAATTCCTGGCCATTGTGCCCAGGACCTAGACTGGACCAATAGACAACCCTATTCTTTCATGCACACTTTGTGCTCGCACCTAGAATTAACTTCCCAGACGGTCACCCATATCAAATTCATAGCAATGCATGGCCAAGGGCACCTTTAGAGTTTGAGCCTACTTTCCCCAGTCGTTGTGAGGCTCCTGGTGTTGGAAATATGCGCTAGAGGCAATAGTATTGTATTATTATATTTCCATATTTATAGTTAAGTGTTTATATTCTATGCTATAACTGCTACGATCCTGGAATATGCGATTCAGTGGAAAACTCATATGCATGTGTGGAATGATAAATGGTGAATAAAATGTTCCTAGTCTTGCCTTTGGGACTAGCTCAAGTGTTGTTGGTGGTCACGTTTTCTAGATTTTAGGATATTGTTAAGTGTATGATGATCCTAAAACAACATTGAGATTATGACATTGGAAGAACGGTCAAATTGAGTCGGCCCAATCTTGTTTGTTATGAATTGAGGTAATATCGTCTGTAATCAATTGTAATAACATGGAGTTTTAACGTGTGAATTTTCTCCTTAGACCATGATAGTATCGTAGTCACTTCTTATGGTACGATGGGATTTGGGGTTGCTCAAACGTCACGTGTAACACGGTGATCATAACGACAATTTACAAGGTCATCGAAAAGTTTGACAAGGGACTAGATAGCTCGAGAGTGGGATTTTATCCTTAGACGATGGAGAGATATTCTTAGGGCCATCTCGGTGTGATGGCATCCATCATTGTCTGGCCAGACATAGGTGACTTTGTCATGGGGATGCCAGAACACAATAACGAGAAAGAAGAACAAAACCAGTAACGGGGATTTCGGTATAGTGAGCATAGTAATGACTCGGGAGGATACCGATGCATCCCGGGTTTTGTGAAGTATCTTGAAGCAAAGAGAACATCACAAAATAACAAATTGTTCACTCAAATATCCTCCGTGTACTCACATGGCCTAATATGGACATCCACGGTCTCGCTATCGGTCATTGAACGGACGGTTTTGTTCATGACTATGAGTTATCGAACCTACAGGGTCACAAGCTTAAAGAATCATGATCTGTTGAGTATTAGTAGGATGGGAGTCATGAGAATATATTTATGGAACTGTTATATTAATATGCGGAATAGTTCCGAGAGGACCCGAAAGTGTTTCAAGGTCACTAGAAGGGTTTCAGAGAGTATCGGGTAATACCGGGTATTACCGATAAATATATGTAGGTGCAAAATGTTTTCGGGGATGTTAAATTATATATAGAATGGTCTGAAAGTATTTGAAACAATTTTATATTTAATTTAATATCAACGGGCCTTAAAAAGCCAAGAGGTGGAAGGCAACTTGGGCCACAAAGACCCAAGTGGGGAAGGTGACTCCTTCCGAGGCCGACTTGGGGAAGGGGAGGAGTCAGACTCCTCCTCCCCCTAGATGGCGCACCAAGGGGGACTCCTTCCCCTTGGTGGCAGCCCTCCCTCTCCCCTCCAACCTAGATATACTAGGGGATTTTGCTATTTTGTACATACAGTTTTTCGAACCTCCTCTAGTTCTTCTACTTTTTATTCTAGTTGGTCCTAATTGACTAATAAGAACTTAGCTAATCCTCTTGTCCTCATAGTTAGAAGCCCAATGTGGTTCTAATCTCTTCCCTCTAATTCTCTGGCGATGATTAGCTCTATACGGTGAAGAGCCGTCGGATCGTGAATGATGTACGCTTGCAACCAAGTGGAGAGGTCGTGCTTTTGGTTTTTGGTTCGAGGGATTGTTCATGGATGGTTTGAGGGACTCCAAGTACGATCTACACTGACACTTTCTTCTTTCGCTGCAACTCAATGACCGTAACGATCGTGATCCCCACCCGTTATGCATCTTTATATTGATCTTGGGTGATCGTAGGTGTGAATTTTTTTCTAGTACGTTTCTCAACACCTTGGCCTAGTCGCTTAAAGCCAATTGCTCTCAATTCAATGGTAAGACGGGAACGCAAATACCACGTAGGTACATGAGTTCGTTTTGGTTGACCGGTGATCCATCTTATATTTGAATTGCCGATCAGTTAGGTCAGCACCATGCAGGCATTAGGCATGCAGCATGCCTAGAAGGTGCAAGCTGACAACGCAATGTCGATCGACACGGCGGCCAGAAAGAAGAGAGAAGTGCTTATCCTTTTTGTGTGTCATCCCTAACATCTCATCCCTTAAGCTGGCTCCCTCCTCTCCTCTCTCTCCATGAACGGCGTGGTCTCGGCTGATTCCGCCCTCTCCTGTCTCTCTCCACCTCCAGACCCATATTTGTGGCGCAGTCTCCATGGAAGCTTAATGTTGCACCCGACATCTGTCGACGTTGGAAACGGAGAGCACCAATGTTGGAAACACGCGTCACTAAAGGTTGTGGTGCCGCTACCGGCAAAGGGCAGAGGAGCTACGACGATGGTGACAACGAACTACACGTTTTTGCTGAAGCCGGCGAATGTTTGTGCTGCAACCGATGATCGGTGAAGTTGCTACCGGCATCATTTTTGGCTACAATCATTCATGGTTAGCTACGACCCCACGATGCCGGCAACATTTTTTTATTGTGATTTTTGTTTTGCTAGCACTGGAGATTTTCTTTTCTACATCCATTAGCGACTTAGCCGTGTCGGATTTTTGCTACTAGCGTCAACAGTTTTTGCTACATCCATTCTTCATGACTTCTGGCGAGCTAGAACTGGCTTGCGGCAGGCTCCAACATCGACCAACATGGCATGACGATGACCACACGATGCTACAACCGTACAGTCGGGGAGCCGCAACCGCAACTCGTTTTTTTGCTGGACCCAGGTGAGCGCAGGGAGTGCGACGATCACCAGGTGAGCCCGGCCAGCAAGATGAGAACAACAGTCACTACAGCGAGCGCAGCCATTGAGATGAGCGCTATGGTCACCATTGCGTGTGCGGCCAGCGAGACAAGCGCCATGCCGCCATGGTCACCACGGCGAGGTCATTGGGTCTGGGGTCGTCGGGCGGTAACGAGTTGCGTATGCGGCAGCACGTGGGAGAACAAACGAAGAATCATGGGGGAGAAAGAAGATGATGCACGGGCTAAATCCAACGGCTGTCTACAATTGCATTGGGCGGTTGCGTGGCGACCGGCCCAAATTGGGATGGTCGACCGGCGCCTAGCGTGCTCCCGCAAAAAAAAAACTTAAACCTAGAATAATTATGTAAGCGCCCTAGTGATCGATATGCACGTTTTCTAATTATTTTTCTCCCATCGCTTAGCGCCCTACCGCCCCATGGATCCCAGCGTCATCGACTCGCATGGGGTACGATTCGTGTGCCACCCCCGCACTGTGGCCTCCATCCACCCATGGCCTCTCCTTCTCCCCGTGGGAAGCGCGGTCCGGTTCATCCTGCAGGCCCCACACGCACGCACCCTGCGCGCTCATCGACATTCCCGGCCGGCTAAATCAGGATATAAGCTGCATGCAGCATGCGTGTGCGCGGGGGCAAGAGGAGCAGGAGAGGGCGACGTGCGGGTGACGGGCGAGGGAGGTCGTGGCCGCAGCGCTGACGGAGGTCGTCGTTAGGATCGAGTTGGCTGCGGCGGCAAGATGTCGATGTCGGGGGCGGACTTCAACGGCGTGGGAGAGGACCCCAGGATCTTCCGCAACATCTGCCGCGACCGTACGCACCCAGCGCCTCTCTCCTGTGCTGTGCCCTCTCCTTCCTTCTCGCGCCATTAATGGCTTTCTCCACAGGGATACTCAAGGATATGCTGAAGCCGGACAAGGACAAGGAGAACAAGAGCGCGTGGAAGGTACATCCTCAGTTCCAACAGGGATACACTCAATGATCCTCTCTAAACTGCTCATAACGCTGACGTTTCATTATTCAACAAGATGTTTGTGCGATTCTTCCCGAGTAATCTGATGATATTGGCAACTGTTTGGGGTCCTGAAGATCAGTTTAAGCTACTCTTAATCAGTTACAGGGTTATTACCCGTCAGGCAAAAAGAATAAAACGTAACATCGTTTAGCACGCCTTCTGTGCAGGTCCTTATCATGGATAAATTTACGGTGAGGATCATGGGTTATGCTTGCAAGATGGCAGAAATCACCGATGCAGGGGTTTCGTGTAAGTTGCCCAAACCTGGATATATGATCGTTTAGCAGAAAGCATAAGGTGGTGGATTAAAGTGCCCTTCTCAACTCTCATCTCATATGAGCTCGGCATGAACAGTAAAATCCGTAGCAAATGGAAAAAATAAAAAATGCTGAAGTTATTTTGTGGCAAACTTCGACAAATGTTTTGAATGCTTGGAAAGTTTCATCATTGAATGACATTTGTGGAATACGTGGCAAACAAATCAAATGTCATGTTTGCTTCAGAAAAAAATCAGATCTTTTTGTCATTTTTCCTGATTTTACTGTTCACCGAGCACAGGTATGAGCTCGAACTCAGATAATCCGCGTCCGGTGGATACAATGTTGTTTTATTTCAAGGGTACCCTTTAGGAGGTCCTCAATTCAGCCAACATTGCTCCCATAAATCTGCTTGATTGGCATTATGGCCAAGTAAGCTAGTTAAGTGACCTGACTGTCGTCCTATCCGGCAGTGGTGGAAGATTTGTTCAAGCGAAGGGAGCCGATGCCTTCAATGGATGTGATCTACTTTGTACAACCACTGAAAGAAAAGTAATGACTTTCTAACTTTCTCTTTCTGTAAGCACCACATCATAATTGCAAATACATATACTTGTAGTTTTGGTCCATTATTTGATTTTTCTAGTGATTCTGATGTTTCAAGATTTATAAGCATCCCAACCCAAAATCATAGGACTGCATTCCTACCTTGTTTAATACTACCCCCTCCGTCCCATAATATAAGAGCGTTTTTTACACTACACTAGTGTTAAAATCGTTCTTATATTACGGATCAGAGGGAGTAAGTTTTGGCTGGTCCATCTTCCTTATTTTGGGAGCTCTTTTGCTAGTTCATGACAGATGTATATTCTCCATAGATAATCCTCTAATATGAAAGCTTGGTGATCTGCAGTGTCATAATGCTTCTATCCGACATGTCTGGGAGATGTCCACTGTACAGGAAGTATGTTGAGCCAAGATTTCAATTCACAGCTGGAATGTCATTTGCAGAAGCTTCATATGAAACAGACTTCGACATACACGTTAAAGGTTTTACTTTCAACTTTTAGGGCATACATCTTCTTCAGCTCACCAATTCCCAAGGAGCTGGTGACTTACATTAAGAACGACAGCAGTGTGATACCACGCATTGGTGCACTAAGAGAGGTTAATGTTTTAATACCTTTGGATGTTATATTCTTTGGCAATAGGGTTTCTAATGTTGTGGTTCTATTAATTGCAGATGAATTTGGAGTTTTTTGCTATTGACATGCAGGTACCCATAAGCTTCGTTCTATATGACCTCATTGCTTTCTATGGTTGATTGCTGCCTAAGACATTGTTATGTTTTTCTTTTGTTCTTGTCAAGTATAGAAGTTCGAGTCAATTGTAATATAGGCAGTGGCCATATTAAAGAGTAGCTCTAGGTCAACATATAAATTTAATATTGACTGAATTCACACACTGAAGGGTAATTTAGCTGGTCCATCCTTGAATCGAAAGTTTGATAGCTTGGTGGGAATATCCGAGAATTCATTTGAAGTTGAAAGCATTACAAATGAGGTCTGCTGGATATGTTAAATGGACTTGTATTTGCATGCCATTCTGACTATTTTTTTCTAATTTCATATTTGGTGTCTAATTCGTTACTTGATGTTAGAAACATTAGTTTTGATGATGATGGGCGGCATATCTGTAGGGGTTTGTAACTGACCATGACATGGCACTGACCGACTTATATGGTGCAAATGACCATAATTCAAAAAAATTCAACGACACCATAACCACTATGGCTTGCCGCATAGCTACCACATTTGCATCGTTGAAGGTATGTCAAGGAACTTCATTTGCATTGATCTATTAATGCACTCTGTGCTAATTAGTAGAACAACTTATATATTCGTATGCTGGGTTCTTAAGTTATTGCGTCATTTCATAAAAGGTAACTCGGTCCAAAATCATTAGAAAACTTCTTAATTTCAGCATCCATCGATACCTTTCCAACTTATATTTTTTAGTGCAGCACATATAGTGATTATTGTTGATGGTATGGACACGGTTACTAGTGGGACCGTGTAACTTATGATATGTGCTCAATGTTTGAAAGAAGTTGGTGGCACTTCATGTTTTTTTTCTTTCCAATTTTGCACTCCCATTTTCCCAGGTCACAAAATACCCAACCTGAATATCCCTCCTCTCGAACCCACACAAAAGTGATAAAGAAACGACATGGTTGTGTTTATAAACTTCACAAAACAAATATCTCAACTGGAATACCAGGGCTTGATTATTGTTAACTAGTCTCTTAAAACGTCTTCCTGTGACCAGATATTTGACAACTGACCATTTTACTATATAGACTATCACACTATTTACTAGTGACCTACAGGCTACAGTTTTTAACATCTCCTATTCTAGCTATCAATGGAGTCTTATTGATCTTTATCCTCGTTTTGTCTTGTGTGGTCAATGGACTATAACATCGTTTGCAAACACAGAAGCTAATCTAGTGCTTACAGGAATTTCCTACCGTGCGATATCGAGCACCTAAAAGTGCAAACCCATCAACAGCACCAAAATTTGACATGGTTCCAAAATGGCTGGCTAACGCTACTTGGGAAATCGTGTCAAAATATAAGTCCACAATTCCAGAATTTCCCCAGAAGGAGACATGTGAATTGCTTATTCTGGACAGACCTATAGATCAGGTGCTAAAGCATAATTTACATTTTTCATTGGAAGGGATTATGTATTTTTTTATTTTGTAAGTACAACAAAGAATTGTTTCATGTAACTTACAACAATTTAATATGATTGCGAAGATAGCACCTGTTATTCATGAATGGACCTATGATGCAATGTGCCATGATCTACTCGAAATGGATGGCAACAAATACATATATGAGGTACTTTTTGATATAACATTATGTACTAGACACATATTATCTTCACTTTCCCTATTCTTTGATTTACTATTCTGTTGGAAGGTATCAAAAGGGGATTCAGAACCTGAAAAGAAGGAAGCTTTATTGGAGGATCAAGATCCTCTCTGGATAGAGCTTCGCCATACTCACATAGCTGATGTGAGTCTTGTTGGTATTTAAGATTGTTGAGCTATATTTGGTCTATGCTTTATAACACTAACTCGAATGCCAGGCTAGTGAGAGGTTGTATGAGAAGATGAATACTTTTGTATCAAAGAATAAAGCAGCACAACTTCATTCAAGGTGCTTGATATTTCTTTGCTCTGTAAGAAATAAAACTGTAAAAAAAATTAACATAGAGTGGAGTGCACTATGGTATGGTAGCAGATGCTTGTGCATTGGTGTTTTTCTTTTACCATTCTAGATTGTTATTTATTTGGAAAATTACCATTCTAATCTACATTTCTACATTGTTGATGCAATCATGCTATAACTTACCTTTTGTGTGTCCATTGCGTTGGTTATTTATCTTCAACATAGTTAGTTGTTGAACTGCCATATTTTGGTGTATATCTTACTATGATATACCATTCTTGTTTGAGCAACTGATTTTATTTGGAATCTTGAAGACTAGTACAGAAATCCTTTGAGATGAAATCCTATGTAACTTATAGTTTGTATTTTTATATAGAGGTATATCAAATGCTGATCAGTAGATTTTTTTTTTCTGGTGAATGTATGGACTAACATATGCATAATTAATTTTAAAAAGTGTACATGCTTACATATTTCCGTTCTCAATTAGAGATGGTGGTGAAATCTCAACCACAGATCTGCAAAGGATTGTTCAAGCTTTGCCACAGTACGGTGAGCAAGTTGATAAATTGACCCTCCATATAGATGTAAGTGCTTGTTTACGTATCATTTTCCTTGCAATTGTTATGTTTTTTTAATTTTGTTTATCTTTACAACGCATAATTTACTATTTTCTTTACTTAAAGAAATGACTATGAAAATGTGAAAACGAGATGTTATATTATTATAGTTAAAATACGATACTCTGGTGAAGCAAGTTAAATGGGCCACTCGAATAAGGTTATTAGTTCTATTGTGTAGTATATTCAATAAAATATTCCTTTAATAGGCCTGATTTCTAACTTCAAAGCGATAAAAGTACTACTACTTTTGTTTGAGCTCTTCTGCTCTTGCTCAGATTGCAGGAAAAATCAACAGGTGCATCAGGGAGTACGGGCTCCGTGACCTTGGGCAGTTGGAGCAGGATCTGGTTTTTGGAGATGCAGGAGCAAAGGAGGTGATCAATATGCTCAGGTCAAAGCAGGTTTGTAAAGCGTTATGCTTGACTTTATCAGTACAGTTTTATGCTTGGTATGACATGTTTGTTCTATTGCCCAGAATTTGAGTGAAGAAAACAAATTGAGATTGTTGATTATATATGCAATTGTATGTCCCGACAAGTTTGAAGGTGACAAAGGGGACAAGTTGATGCAGGTACTTCACGTTAAATTTTGCATTGCTGGAGTTATGGCTTATGAGTGGTGTAGTAGTCTCGAACTATGAAGGAGAGTTGTGTGTCATTTCATTAAGAAGGAAAAAATGAACAATGAGAGACCAGCAGGCCAACTCGCAGAGATAATGAATTACAGACTCGTCATGAACAAAAGAAACTCTACCAACACACCCCGCGAGGGATAACTGAGCTGACGAGTAGCTCGTGGAGGGCTGAAGAACCAGAAGTGACTCCCTGTAACACTAACTAAATACACGGCCAAGCACACCCACCACAGTATTGGAGGGGTCGCCGAACACGCTCCCATGAAACACGAAAATTACCTCCATTAAGTTGATCACGACTTTTCCATAGAAACCCCCTTCTTCTCTTATATATAGCTTTGATCACCCACTTAGGTAGGTCCAAGGCAAACATTAGGTAAGGTGCAAAAATTATGCAGAAGGTACACAAAAACATAGGAAGTAAACCTCTTATTTTGTTAGTTAGAAGCATCAAAGCATAGTACTCACTAGTGAGAAGTGACTTATAAGATGGCTTCACCTAACCCAGCTTTAAGCCATCTTTTTTCTTGCTACGTACGGAAAAACCAATCAGCCAACTTGAGAAATTTTTTGTTATTCATGTCTGCGTGATATGGTGAGCTAATTTATCGACTTTGCAGCTAGCGAAACTTCCATCAGATGATATGAAGGCCATAAACAGCTTAAGATATTTTGTTAGTTCAGATGCAAAAAAGGATGCACGGGCTGGCGGTTTCTCTCTCAAATTTGATGCCCAAAAGGTGAAGTCATGGTTTCAACTAAAATTTATAGCTTGTTCCCTTGAACTGACATGGTTTTAATTTCCACACCAGAAAAAAAATACTGGTGTTCGGACAGAGCGGCAGGATGGTGAGGAAGGCTGGGCGTTATCACGTTTTTTCCCACTTATAGAGGCACGTGATAGTAATATACTACTAGTAAAGTTCCCATCTAAACAAAATAGTAAATTTATAGAGGCACGTGATAGAATGGTTATGGTTTTCCAATAGGAGCTGGTCGAGAAACTGAGCAAAGGTGAATTACCTCTAAACGAATACCCATCTTTAAGTGAATCAAGTTCTACTTCTCAAGGGACCGCGGAAGGTGCATCGGCGCCAAAACCAGCACAAAATCCACAGCCCATGTCCAGGAGATCACGGCGCACACCACAGTGGGCTAAGGGTCGTAACTCTGATGATAGTCAATCAAGGTATTCACTGAAGATAACTTTCCGTCTGAACCCTTGGGATGTACAAAATTTTCGAAGCGATCACATATTTTATTTGCTCTGATCGTTTCCACACGATCTAGCTGCTTCCTTATCATGACCATATATTTGATTTGCAGCGACTCTTCCGTGTTGAGACATGCATCAGGTGATTTCAAGAGGCTAGGGAACCGAATATTTGTCTTCATGATTGGTGGAGCAACCCGATCTGAAGTATGTCCTTCAGATGATCTATTAACTCTCATTCATACTACGTAAATTCTATGTTCTCATCGATCTTATATTTCAATGGAGTAGCTAAGGGTGGCGCACAAGCTAACCATGAAGTTGAAGAGAGAAATCGTCCTCGGGTCCTCTAGCATCGATAATCCTCCACAGTTTATTTCGGTAAGCCTTTTCTGTGTAGTCCTATAATGTCTCATAGTTGTGCAACCTTTTCACCAAATCCTACGGCTCAATACAAATAGAGCTACATGAGCAAATATCCAGAATGCTAACTCACGGCTTCCAGAACGTAGAATAAACTCCTGGTGCACATAATGATAAACTTTACTCACTCGTTGAATCTGTAAATGCAGAAGCTGAAGGCGCTAGGACCATCCTAGGAGCGATGTCGCCGGTTCTCGCAGACGAGCGATTGTGGAGTACCCATACTAGTAGCTTACACAACATTTTGTGCCCTTGTTTTCCACTCTACCAAGAGTGCGAGCCATGCCGATATGTTGTAAAGTGTGGGGCATGTATATGCCATTCTATTTTCTAGGGAAAAAGAATGCAATTTTGATTCTCATGTCACACTTGAGATCTATTCGTTCTAACACCATTTGTTCATTTTGCTAATTTATATCAAATTTGCCAAAGCTGAGACTAAGATGGAAAAGAAATCGAAAGAACTAGCAGCACCAGGAAAATCGAAGGCCTACACTCCTGATGAAATAATTTTGCAAGCAAGCATGCCACCATAATTTTTTGAGGTTGCATTCCTTTTGCCATCAACAACCTCTTCTTTGTTAGGGATGTGCTTAATTCTTATTTTTAGGAAGGAGGTTGTGGTCTGACCTTAATGTTATAATAATCCGAGGCACAATGTCGATCCACCAAAGCACAAGCAATCACACAAGCCACGACCAAGAATTGTTAATGAGGATCACCAACATGGCAACAGTGCCGGGGCCTGACTATGGACGCTCTTCCCGATGCCAACGCTACAATACCGTAGCCCAGTCGTCGGCACATGCCGCCGGCTCCCCCTACATGCCTGCGCTATTATGTTGGAATAGGTTACATCGTGTATCTACTCCCACATTATACAAGAGGTCATATAAGAGTCCTACTAGGACACTACAACATACCCTGTCTACACACCGTATGACTGAAGTCCAATTGTAACCTATCTTCCAATAAACTCCACCTTGGCGAATATACCCCAACAATTTCGATTCATCGACGCATCGAACCTCCATGTACATTCGACTTGAGATTTTACCATGAATATTGTTGCTGCTTCCAGACTCCATGTGACTAAACTTGCAACTGTAGTCCCTTCTTTGTCTTCTTCACTAGGGGCGGAGCCAGGATTTTGGAATGGGGGCG
>NC_041385.1:860829965-860840459 GCF_002162155.2 Triticum dicoccoides | reverse complement strand
ATCACCATGAAGCCAGAAATACTTTGCCTCACAAACTACCGGATTTTTCTATATCACTCGCATTTAACTTTTGCCTGAACACACATAACACACATGCACCCGGGGCATGTCTAGTTATAGATAATACTGCTGAACAATTTCACATATGTTGTCTGATAATGAAACCACTCCAAAGTATGCCATAAAAACCCCCAAAAAATCCATAAAGTACCTCGCTACAAAACATCATCATATGTATGTTTAAGTTGTACGAACGTGACCATAATTGTATAACTAAATCGCTTGATTTAGCTTGCACTCATACAGTTTTTATGGAAAACCATCACTACTTGGGACAATAGCTACGATCGTGGAGACATACTTACATATATATAATCAATTCATGTTGTATTAGAAAAAAAAGTTATCAACATCACCGAAATATATCCCTAGAGTATCAAATCCATCCCACATGTCTCTTTTGTTCGCCATAATGGTTTGTCGGTGTGTAGGCAGCAAATAAATCAATTGGAACCATAGTTTCGATTTTTGGCCGAAAAAATCAAATGTCGGCCATCTCACATGGGCCCGGAATATGTCCCTTCCAGTTAAATTTTTTGGCCCGATTTGGAAGTTCAGGACCGGCCTGACATCTGGAAAGTTGCCATATGGTTCGGCTAGGACAAACCCATGAAACTGAATGCACGAACCCTAAACTTCTGATACCAGACGAGCTTCTCCACTGGCTAAGGCGCTCCACCTCCTCGGTACACTACCGTCCGCCTATTGCCTTCCCACGCCCATCTCGAGCTTCTCTCCAGTGAGTAATCCACATGCCGCCGCCGCATCAAGCCGCATGGACACCCAACCTCCGTTGTTGGCCTCCTCACACCTCCTCCACCCCATCCAGTTCATTCTCTCTTGCTTCTCCAAAGCCACGGAATGATGCTTGACGGCTGCGGCGGTGAGGGTTATGTTGGACCGATGCACATGGCACTTCTCCATTTGCTTATATAAGGGCAAGTTTACAACTAACACTTGATGGTCATCGTTGGACTAGTGCACTTTTTGTTAATCCATGGAGCTAGTTTGCTTTACTTTTCCTCTGCTTGATTTCAAATTTCTGTCAAGTTTCGGGAATATTTTGGTCAAATTTTGTCTTTGCAATTTCGCCCGAGATTTTGCCGAATTTTTTAATTGACCGAAATTCAGAAATCTCGTTGTCGAGGTCTAGGATTTGGTGTAGAGGATATTGAGAGGGAGCACTTTGGGATTCTTGCATGTTTTCAAATGAATGGTCAAGCCTCTCCCAGAGTTGGACAGGGGTATATATAGGAACCCTAAATCTAGCAATTGGAGCTATTTTTGCACTTTATGTATTGGACAACTGGTGACTGGACACGGTGCATCGTGTAGAACAGAAGGGAAATGGCCGAGTGCTAGATGTATAGGACATCTGGTGCTTACCTGACATCCGATGGATCAAAGAGCATCAGATATCCGACGAGAACAAGAATTCTGATAATTATCCAAGGAATTTATTTTGTATAGGTATACCTGATATCTGGAGGTTACCAGACATCATGTGGTTCAAAGAGCACAGGATGTCCAGTAGACACCAGAAGTCCTTGGTTTTGGCTCTCGACGGGTGCAATAGAAATTCGGTAGTGACCGTACATCCTATGGCATGGTGAGCCATCGGACATCCAGCAACCACCAGAAATCTGTTAATATTTGTTGTTTTTGGTTCTGTATAGGTTTACTAGATGTCCGGTGCCAGATGAGGGACCGGGCAACCGGTAGGTACCAGACTTCTGGTGTGGAACTGAATGCAATGGAACTCCAAGCTAGACCTATATGTGTATGAAATGAACATTGTTCCTAGGGCTCTTTCGTAGGTGCATAGGTATGCCACGTGTGTATGATGGGAGTGGTGTATGCTGTGACGGTGAATGATGTGAGTGGAGAATATTTGCAAGGAATTGTGTGTTTGGGCAAATCTTTCAAGAACCCAATGATCCCCTCTTAATAGTGCGGGATCTCTATATGCGAGACCAAACAAAACTTCTACTCTTCATATCCTTTGTTTCTCCATTCTTGAGAAATATCTAATCAAGTGGGTTCATGATCCACACACATATATGTTTCCACAGGGACTAACGTATGATATAATAAACAAACATGATTAGTCTTCTATATGTATATTGTCATCAACATCAAATTATAAGCTGCCATGAGATGTCACACCGATCCTCCATCCTCTTGTTCATTTGGGTCATGACGGATTTCACCCCCTCATTTGTATACGCCTTCTCACAATTCTCCCCGGCGAACTGGCCTCCCCAATCTTTCATGCCGCTTCGTCATAGGCGCAGTTGCCAAAGTCCGTATGTGCATGCTCGAGGGTGCCACTGGCTTAGTTGTATTCGCCGCTGCACATGTCCAGTGCCAACCCCAATTTCTCATCACGCTCGTTTTTTTCGACCCCAATTTCTCATCACGCTCGTTTTTTCGAAAAGGAGGATGACCCCGGGCCTCTGCATGCATCTGGCCAATGCATGCATCCATTTTATTAATTATTCACAAAGACCGTATAAAGTAATACATCAGTAAGTCTGCAGCCACCATCTCGAGAACGTATGTCACTGCATAACCACTTGATGAAGGGGTGCCGATTGTCCGAGCTGAATACCAAACAGACCTCACAGCAAAGTCTAACATATCATCACGCTTGGCTTCCTCTTCCTCGATGGTCTTGAAGCCATCCCAGGTGGTAGCAGTGCAGATGTCTAGATGCTTTCAAGCTCTACTCTGGTGGTCGCATTCACGCTCCGTGGGTCAGAGTTGGGCACCTCCACGCAGTTGGGATGTTCTCTCACAGCGCTGCATACTTAGGAGATGAAGTTGGCATTGACGAGGGAGGAGGGAACGACAACCAGGAGGGTGATGGCTATGAGGATGGTACTAGCTAACATGGCCATTATTATTGTTACAGAGATTTGCTCCTTTTTTTTGTTCTTGATTGTGTTGTGTCCTACCATACGATGTACAAGTATTTATATACATAGTGTATACCCCTACATAAAGGAGAATCATAAATCTGAGATCCTCAAGTCACACACGGTTGTGAATATATACGCAGTCACAAGTGGATTTGAAAGTTAACATATCTGTGAAAAGATATGCAGTGATAAATGGTGTTGGGGATGTCCAAGGAGGAGGCAGTAGGTTCACACTCAAGTTAGAAGAATACTCACGCACACTGCACACACACTGGAGAAGAACACACAGAGTCTGGTGCACACGCACTTGTGCTTTTCTCTTGTTCACTCTTCACGCCAATAAACAACATGATTGCAGAGCTTTATAAACAACTCATGCTCACGCGGCCAAGCCTAACAACTCACTGCGTGGTCCACTAATACTGCTCCACTACCCGCACTAGCACGCACAGCTTGAGTCACTTCCAACTCCCTGGAGATCGGATCACTCGGTGCATGCCACAACTAACTGCGTCCGCTTATATCTCCACGTCAATATCCTCTCTGACATGGCCGCTGGGACTCCACGCAGCACAAGCTTGTGCCGTTACCACATCCATGCAGGTCAGATCAACCCAACGGCACACACACTGGTGCCATTGCTACACATGCATGGTCTCATGCGACATTCACTACTTGGCACGAGAAATCTTGCCATGCGTGCTACTCTCTAATTTGCATGACTTATTTTGCTAACACACTACTAGCTTGGACGACCCAACTAAATGCATAGAGGAAAAACTTAAACATGATGAATAGTTAATCAACAAGGTTAACTCCAACAAATGGTTGTGACCAAACCACATGAAGATATTTCATATCCTTAATGAGGAGCGCAAATATTAGTTCTACACCAAATTAAATTAAAGGATTTGTAAATAAAAAACTATACGTATTAAAATGAATAGATATTTTCCTACTATATCTGCACTTTATAGCTGCTCCATACGTTACATCAAATTATTACTACGTGTAGATAATATGATCTCTATGGATGTGCTAAGGTACCTCGTGTAGATAACATGATCTCTACAAATGTGCCTTCTCTTTTTGATAAAATCTCTAAAGATGTGCCGAGGTGGCGTCAGTTCCTGTGATGGTTAGAACAAACCGATTTTACATGTCTGTTAATCTACACAAGTAATTAGAACTTGGTTGTGCCCCTTGCTTGGCATGAACTGTTGTTTCTAGGTGACATGAATTATTGCGATTACAACTTGGTTTTAATTTTGCTCTTGGTCTATTCTTCCATGTCTAAGATCCCTAAAATAATTAAATAAAATCCGACATCCTCGGGTCATAAATGGTTGTGAAAAGATACATTATCATATAAATGGATTTGAAAGTTAGTTTTTATATAAAAAATATATGCAGTAATAAATAGTCGTGACCTGACCATATGAAAATATTTCATATCTGTCATGAGGAGGACAAATATTATTCCCTCACCAAATTAAATAAAAGGGTTTGAAAAGCATTATCTATACAAATGAAAGTGAATAGATATCTCCTACTATATCAGCGGTCTATCGCTACTCCATAATATGAACGATTCGAAGTCATTGATTATAGGTTACGTCAAAATAGTACTACATGTAGATACTATGATGTCTATAGATGTGCTGAGCTCGATCTGACATGTATGGTTTTCATATTCGAGTTTTGGTGTCATGTGTGTTGTGCTTAGAGAACTGACCTGAAGGTGAGTGGGAGGTGCACAACAAAGTTCTAATATCTCACGTGATCAGTCGCCCGTGTATCTCCTCTTTGTCGCAAAAAAAAGAAGAAAGAAACGCACGCTGGATCTGTTCAAAGTGTACGTGCGTCCATCGTTTTGGTACGTGCACTAGTTTTCCTTCTTTCATTTTTTGGATTTGATTTTCTGTCCGAGCGCTTTTCCATTGCTTTTCATTGTTTTCATTTTATTTTTTGGTTTTCCTTATTTTTTTCTTTTCTGGTTTCTAATAGGTTTATTTGTTTTCCTTCGTTTCTTTATCAATTTTCACCGGTTTCGTTTTTGTTCAACACATATCATCTTTTTCCAGTACACATTCTATATTTGTTGTATACATCAGAAACATATTTTACATACACGTCTAATATTTTTCAAAATACATGATTAACGTTTTTTGAAAATTAATCTTTTATGTCACATTTTTTCATACAAATTCTACATTTTTTGGTATATATCTAATACATTGTTTATACACATGTTTAATATTTTTTTTCAAATACCGAACTAATGAAAATAAATATATGGTTAACATTTTTCAATACACAACGAATATTTTTTGAAGCAATAAATATTTTTCACACACAATCTATATTATTTTTACAAATCAGGAAAATTCTTCATACATAGTTATAAAAAATAAATACATGCTCAGAAATTTTCATACACATTGTATATTCTTTGTATATATTATTCATATACATGAGAAACATTTTTTCTATACATATTAAAAATTTTCAAGTGCTTGATGAAGATTTTTCAAATACATAATTATTTTCAAATGTTGATCATGTGTATGAAAACAAATACAATGTGAGTGACAGAAAATTGATCATGTTTTTGAATAATGTTTATCAAGCATTTGAAAAAAAAACTCATCTATTTAAATATCTAGAATGTGTATAAAAATTTAAACATAAAAACATGAATTGGAAAAAATGTTGATCATGTATCAAATAAATTTAATCATATATTTCAAATATGTTAACCGTTTATAAACCAATGTTCCAACCAAAAATATAAAATTCGTATTAAAGAGGTAGTCAATAAATATAGATTTTTTTAAAAAAAGTGTTAATCATCCATTCGAAAAGTGTTAAATATGCACACACAAAACATTCCTTGTGTGTAGAAAAGATGTAAAACATGTACTAAAAATTGAACTTAGAAATAGTAAACTTCAAAAAATGTTGATCATCTATAAAAATAATCATATATTGAAAGACAGGACGGCCTCTAACTGTAGAAAGATGGACAGACCCAGGGGCGTGAAAGACCACAACGTCGTTTTTTTTCTGTTTTCCTTTCCACATTTTTTGGGTTTTTTTTGCTTTCTTTTAAATATTATAGAATGTTTTCATTCTTATGTATATGAAACATTACACCAAAACTATAATGTGTATCAAAAACGTTGATCATGTAATTAAAAATGTTAACCAAGAATTTGAAAAAAAATCTAGTGTTTGAAAAATGTTAATCAAACAGAAAAATGTTAAATTTGTATAGTATAAATGCTTGATATATATCGGTAAAATGTAATTCAAATAATTACAATGTGTACGAAAAGATGTTGATAATGTATTTAAAAAATATAGAATGTGCCCAATAATTGATGTATTTAAAAATGCTAAATATGCATATAAATATGTTCCTGTAATACTTGAAAAACGTTGAGTTTGTGTAAATAAATGTTATTAAAAAATATCGACCATGTATTGGACAATGTTGACAATGTTTCAGAAAAATATTAGTCTTTTATTTGAATATATTGAATGTAATTTAAAAAAAGTATACATAAATGCCAAAAATGCACAATATGTATGGAAAAGGCAGACAAAAGAAATGTTTTTAAAATGTTAATCATGTATTTTTAAACATGAATGGAAACAAATAACAACAAAGAAAATGATAAAAACCCAAGAAGGAAACGAAGAAAATGAAGAAGAAATAAGAGAAAAAACCAATGAAAATCGAGAAAGACACAAAGAAAAAAAACTATGGACACCATGAAAGAAACGCAGAAAACCGGTGAAAAAATAAAGAAACTAAGAAAACATTTTTTTAAATAATGGAATAATGGAAACAAAAAAGATTCAAGACCAAACCTCCACCAGGAGAAGTTTGACGGGGTAGCGAGTTCATGTCAGAGCTGTGGCTCGAGGCGTGTTTGTGCTTGTACGTCCGCGACTTGCGTCTGGATTTCATGGAGATTTAAGAGCATCTTCAGCCGCGTCCCCAGAACGGTCTCCCCAGGCGATTTTTTCGCGCCGGCGCAGGAAAAACGGCCCAGTCGCGCCCCCAGGAGCCCGTTTTTCACCGGCTTGGGCCGACATTAACGCCGGTGGACCCAGGCCGAACCCGGCACGCTGGGGGGCGCTTGGGGCACCGGCCGAAACGTTTTTAGTGCGAAAACCGGCGAGCCCTCCTTGGCAACGACTCGCCGTTTTGTCGTCCTCATCGTCTCGGTGCCCGCAACGAATCAATGCCAAAACTGTCGCGCGCTGCCGATCCGGTCAGCCTCCTCCATTGATGCCTCAAGGGCGGCGCAGTGAAGATCGGACGACGCGCGTCCCTCGCCCGCCACGCGTACACACGGCAGCCACGCGTACGCGCGGTGCCTCCGCCTATATAAGCCGCCCCCAGCGCGCTGGTGACGCACAGACACTCCATCACCGACGCCCGTTCATCCCCGTTCCTCCCTCTCCTCTCGCCGTCTCCAGTTCAATCATGGCCGATCGTTTCCCAGGCGACGGTGCGGCGGCGAACGGCTTCGGCCGCCGCCACCTTCATGAGGACGAAGCTCGGCTCCTCTTTGAGGCCGAGTACCCGGCCCCGCCGGACATGCGGGTGCCCGAGGTGTGGAGGATCAGCGCTGGCGGGGTCCCGGTGCCACCACCGCCCACCGGGGCGGCGCGGCGGGCGGAGATCGCGCGTATCCGCGCCTCTCTGCCGCAGGTCGCGAGGGAAGGTCCACGGTACGTCCCCAACAGCCCGCTGTGGGAGCCCTACTTCCGTCGCCGCCACGCCGAGCAGCTCGAGGCCACCAACGGCGTCGTGCCCTCCGGGAGTCCTCCATTGGTTTTCATTGTTTTCATTTTATTTTTTGGTTTTCCTTAGTTTTTATTCTTTTCTGGTTTCTAATAGGTTTATTTGGTTTCCTTCGTTTCTTTATCAATTTTCACCGGTTTTGTTTTTGTTCAACACATATCATCTTTTTTCAGTACACATTCTATATTTGTTGTATACATCAGAAACATATTTTACGTACACGTCTAATATTTTTCAAAATACATGATTAATGTTTTTTGAAAATTAATCTTTTATGTCGCATATTTTCATACAAATTGTACATTTTTGGTATATATCTAATACATTGTTTATACACATGTTTAATATTTTTCTCAAATACAGAACTGATGAAAATAAATATATGGTTAACATTTTTCAATACACGACGAAATTTTTTTGAAGCAATAAATATTTTTCACACACAATCTACATTATTTTTACAGATCAGGAAAATTCTTTGTACACGGTTATAAAAATTAAATACATGCTCAGAAATTTTCATACACATTGTATATTCTTTGTATATATTATTCATATACATGAGAAACATTTTTTCTATACATATTTGACATTTTTCAAGTGCTTGATGAAGATTTTTCAAATACATAATTATTTTCAAATGTTGATCATGTGTATGAAAAAAAATACAATGTGAGTGAGAAAAGATTGATCATGTCTTCGAATAATGTTTATCAAGCATTTGAAAAAAAAACTCGTCTATTTAAATATCTAGAATGTGTATAAAAAGTTAAACATAAAAACAGGAAATTGAAAAAATGTTGATCATGCATCAAATAAATTTAATCATATATTTCAAATATGTTAACCGTGTATAAACCAATGTTCCAACCAAAAATATAAAATTCGTATTAAAGAGGTAGTCAATAAATACAGATTTTTTTTAAAAAATGCTAATCATCCATTTGAAAAGTGTTAAATATGCACACAAAAAAATTTCCTTGTGTATAGAAAAGATGTAAAACATGTATTAAAAATTGAACTTAGAAATAGTAAACTTCAAAATATGTTGATCATCTAAAACAATAACCATATATTGAAAGACAAGACGGCCTCTAACTGTAGAAAGATGGACATACCCAGGGGCGTGCGAGACCACAACGTCTTTTTTTTTCTTTTTTTTAAATATTATAGAATATTTTCATTCTTATGTATATGAAACATTATACCAAAACTATAATGTGTATCGAAAACATTGATCATGTAATTAAAAATGTTAACCAAAAGTTTGAAAAAAATAATCAAGTGTTTGAAAAATGTTAATCAAACAGAAAATTGTTAAATTTCTATAGTATAAATGTTTGATATATATCAGTAAAATGTAATTCAAATAATTACAATGTGTACGAAAAGATGTTGATAATGTATTTAGAAAATATAGAATGCGCCCAATAAATTATGTATTTAAAAATGCTAAATATGTATATAAATATTTTCCTGTAGTACAGGAAAAACGTTGAGTTTGTGTTAATAAATGTCATTAAATAATATCAACCATGTATTGGAAAATGTTGACAATGTTTCAAAATAATATTAGTCTTTTAGTTTAATATATTGAATGTAATTTAAAAAAGTATACATAAATGCCAAAAATGCACGATATGTATGGAAAAAGGCAGACAAAAGAAATATTTTTTAAAATGTTAATCATGTATTTTTAAACATGAATGGAAACAAATAAAAAAAAGAAAATGATAAAACCCAAGAAGGAAATGAAGAAAATGAAGAATAAATAAAGAAAAGAAAAAAACAATGAAAATCGAGAAAGACACAAAGAAAAAGAAAAAACGCTATGGGAACCATGAAAGAAACGTAGAAAACCGGTGAAAAAAATGAAGAAAACCAATGAAGAAACTGAAAAAACATTTTTTTAAAATAATGGAATAATGGAAACAAAAAAGATTCAAGACCAAACCTCCACCAGGAGAACTTTGACGGGGTAGCGAGTTTATGTCAGAGCTGTGGCTCGAGGCGTGTTTGTGCTTGTACGTCCGCGTCTTGCGACTGGATTTCATGGAGATCTAAGAGCATCTCCAGCCGCGCCCCCAGAACGGCCTCTCCAGACGATTTTTTTGCACCGGCGCCGGAAAAACGGCCCAGTCGCGCCCCAGGAGCCCTTTTTCGTCGGCTTGGGTCGAAATCAGCGCCGGCGGACCCAGGCCGAACCCGGCGCGCTGGGGGCGCTTGGGGGCGCCGGCCGAAACATTTTTGGCGCGAAAACCGGTGGGCCCTCCTTGGCAGCGACTCTCTGCCGTAGGCGGTGAGGGAAGGTCCACGGTACGTCCCCGACAGCCCGCTGTGGGAGCCCTACTTTCACCGCCGCCACGCCGAGCAGCTCGAGTCCACCAACGGCGTCGTGCCCTCTGGGGGGCTCAACTCCGAAGGCCGCCGCCGATAGTGGGGCGTGCCCGGTCGCACGCTGGAGGCCGTCCTCGAGCACATCGAGGGCGGGAACACGCCCAGGCTGGAGTACCTCGCTCCACCGTCCTTCTCCCGCCGGCGTGGGAGCTCGTGGACGCCGAGGCACATGGACCCGGGGGCGTCCTCCTCCTTGTCCGGCCGCTCGACCGGTTCTCCCTGCCTCTACCCCGTCAAGCCGGAGCCCCAGGACACGCCGGTCAGCCACCGCACCCGCAGCTCCGGTGTCTGCATCGC
>NC_041385.1:860808397-860829601 GCF_002162155.2 Triticum dicoccoides | reverse complement strand
CCCCACCTCTGGACGCCCCGTCCTCGTCAGGTCGAAGGCCGAGCCCGGCCTCCCCGCGGAGTACGAAGTCATAGCCCGGCGCGGCTTCTCCAACGAGGAGGCCCTAAAGTGGGCGCGGGACGACTACCTCCGCGACAAGATGGTCCGGCAGCGCCGAGCCCTGGAGGAGATAGCCGCCCGCGGGCTTGGGCGCGAGGACGAGCACCGCGTGGTGATCCTCGACAGCGACGAGGACGAGGACGCCCCCGGACCGTCCAACCCGCCGCGCCAACCTGGGGAGGGGTGCAGCAGGGACGGCGGCCGCGGAGGAGGCGACGACGACGACGATGGCGGCGGCGGCGACTACACGCAGTTCTACAGGCTCCTCAACATGTAGAGCTTCAAGGGCGGCGGGCAGCAAGGAGCGGCGAGGGCGACGGTGGGCCTAGTAGCGTTTTTTTTCTTTTCTGTAAAATATTTTAAATATGTATGAACTCGCCGAAGTTTGATTGAATTTAGCCGTGTTTAACCAAACGTCGCCGAACGTTTTCTTTTTTGAAAAACAATTAGACGCGCCTGGGGGCGGCCTTAGGGCCGGCGACTGGGGACCAACTCGCCCCAGGCCGGTTTTTTGCGCCGGCTCACCTCCAGGCGGCGATTTTAGACACCTCCTGGGGGGCCAACGGCTGGAGATGCTCTAACTAGTGCAGCGGCTGCTGATGAAGCCGCTACACTATCCTGATAGGCCGCCGCCAGGTGGCGAGGTGCCAGCGGCGTCTGCCTCTAGTGCGGACGGACAAGGTATACGGCAGAGACGGCTGCTGATGCAAGGACTGCATATAAGGCTCAAGCGTCTAAACACTCCATAGAGAAGATTGACCCCGAAAACTCCTAGATGTACCAGAAGGTATGCGTTTTTGGATGCCATTTACCCGGAAATGAAATTATGTTACACAGAGTATTTGGTAAAAGCTGAATCTTGGTTTTTTTTTGAGGGAAGACCATCATGGCTAGCTTTATTAACTTAGGAAGGAATTACATCATCCACAAGGTTTGAGACAAGACAGCCCGGGGGCTCGTCTGTCCACTGCCTACAAATTTTATTACAATAACAGTAATTTGCTAGCACATGCGCCGCTTGGTTAGAACTACGATAACAATGCTTGAAATTGACCTTCCCGATCATCGTTGAGATGTCCACACATTCAGCAAATATTGCAGCAGCTTCATCCCACCATCTTATCTTTCCAACACAAGATTCAGGTACTATCAACGAGTCAGACTCCGCCTCCACCCGCGGGAAACCAAGCAAATTTGCAAAATTCAGACCATCCCGCATCGCCAAAGCCTCGGTCATCACTACACTTGATGTATTGGGAATAAACGTACACCGAGCGGCAAGGAAAGCACCATTCGTATCCCTGGTCACTGCTGCGGTAGCTCCTTCTCTTTCTGCCAAGTAAAATGCTGCATCAACATTTAATTTTACAAACCTGGGTTCTGGTTTCGTCCATGTAGCTTGAACTGGAGCGTTATTCTTTGCATTCGCTTGCTAGAAATTGTTAGCTATCGCAAGGATTGATATTGGCCACTGAAAAGGGGGTGGGGGAGACCCATTATGAGTGATCTCACGCCTGATCCACCAAAGGTACCATCTTCCGACCATGATCAATTGCTTCACATCCAGATTGGGTTTGAGTGGGACTTGTCTTGCTGGGGCTGACAGAATGTACTCCAAAATGATCGACCCAGACCGATCAACCTTTTTCACTTCATTGATATAATCCATTATTCCTACTCGTGACCACAGTTCTGTAGCGTGAGTACATTCGAAAAGAAGGTGCTTCACATCTTCTGCCGCTCGATGGCAAATCGGGCAAGCTCCATCTGACCCAACATGCCTATTAGTCATTATAGACTTTAGAGGTAAAATTCCATGGAGTGCTCGCCAGTAAAAAATTTAAACTTTACGTGGGATTTGGAGTTTCCACAAAGTACTCCATACAGCTGGAGTACTGGACCTCCCCGGCTGTGCTAACCCGCTTGCATGTGCCTGGAAAGTTCGGAACCATTGGGTGTGGTAAGCCGAACGGACTGAAAAGATACCTCTGCGGTCAGGATGCCATGCTATGAAATCATCAAAAGCATTGTAGTTGAGCGGTATTTCCAAGATCCTGCGAACATCAACAGGGTTGAAAATAGAATTAATCAGCTCTTCGTCCCAATTGCCACTTGTAGGATCGATAAGATCATTCACAGTGGCTAGAACAGTGTGTCCACGCGGGGTAATGACCTTCCTGTCTGCACTGCTAGGAATCCACGGATCCCTTCATATGTTCACTTTCTCTCCTGTCCCAATTCGCCAGATATATCCCAGTTTAAAGGTCTCTAAGCCCTTCATGATGCTTTGCCAGGTAAAAGAAGCCCCGTTCTTAAGAGTGGCCTGCAATAAGCTCCCATTCGGAAAGTACTTTGCCTTTAATACTCTTGCACATAAGGACTCTCGATCATTTATTAATCTCCAACATTGCTTAGAAAGCATTGCCAGATTAAAAGAGTATAGATCTCGAAATCCCATCCCCCCTTCACTCTTCGGACAGCAGAGTTTCCACCAAGTATACCAATGCATTCTCCTGTGTTCTTCATCATCCCCCCACCAAAACTGAGATATTAAGTCGGTTATCTCCTTGCAAATTCCCTTAGGTAGGCAAAAGACTGACATGGCAAACACCGGAATAGCTTGTGCCACAGACTTAAGAAGGATCTCTTTCCCTCCCATGGATAGCTTTTTTTCCATCCAGCCCTTAAGCCGTTCGTTAATCCTTTCAACAAAGTGTTTGAAGCAATCACTTCTGTCAGCTCCAACCATTGCAGGTAACCCAAGATATTTATCAGATAGGGCTTCAGTATCAATGTGCAATAATTGACATATTTCAGCCCTAGAGATAACCGGGGTATTAGGTCTAAAGAAAATACTTGACTTAGCAACACTCACCATTTGCCCCGAGCTTTGACAGTAGGTATCCAAAACATGCTGTAAGGAAGCTGCATTAAGCGTGTTTGCCTTCATGAGAATTAGAGAGTCATCAGCGAATAAAATGTGTGATACTGATGGTGCATTTCTGCACACTCTAATCCCATCTATGCCACCAGCTTCTTCTTCATACTGCAAAAGACTGGATAAACCCTCTGCACAAAGAAGGAATATGTAAGGGGAGAGGGGATCCCCCTGCCTAATTCCCCTTGTCGGATTAAAACCTTCTGTTTCCTGTTAATTGAATCTGACCTTGTATGTTACAGACTTTACACAATCCATAATCAATTCCACCCATTGTTCATGAAATCCTAACTTGAGCATCATATCTTGCAAAAAAGACCACTCCACTCTATCATAGGCCTTATGCATATCTAGTTTTACTGCACAAAGACCAAATTGGCCATACCTTTTCCTCTTTATCTTATGCACACATTCATACGCAATCAAGATATTATCTGTGATCATTCTCCCAGGAACAAAAGCACTTTGAGTAGGAGAAATAATTTCAGGAAGAATATTTTTTAACCTTAGAGCTAGCATTTTGGAGATGATTTTATAAAGGACGTTGCACAGACTAATAGGTCTATATTGGGTTACCAGTTCTGGAGAATCAGTCTTAGGGATCATCACAATGGTGGTATCATTCCATTCGGCTGGTGTCTTTCTAGAATTGATGGCCAACAGAACCTCCTGTGTGATTTCATCTCCAATTATATGCCAATATTTTTGAAGAAGATTGCATGCAATCCATCTGGCCCGGGTGCCTTGATATCTCCAATGCTTAAAATCGCTTTCTTTACATCTTCTGCTATATATGGGGCCATCAAAAAATTATTCATTTGGTCTGACACCTTGTGTTGGACTCGTTCCAAAATAACCGGATTTGTTTGCTGCACTTCTGAGGAAAACAGATTAGAGAAGTAGTTTAAACTGTGCTCATTTAGTGCATGACTACCTTCTATCCAGTTTCCCGTATCGTCCTTCAATATTTTAATGAAATTCCTTTTCCTCCTGGCTGAAGCAAAAGCCTGGAAAAAGGCGGTGTTGCGGTCACCTGCCTTTAACCATGTAGCTCTGGATTGTTGTCTGGCTTGTATCTCCTCTAATTCCAGCAGATATTCAATGAGTTTTGAGAGTTCTCTCCTCTTCTCATCACTGTCATCATCCATAGGCCCCGCCATGACCTTTTCAAGTTCTCTTTGAGCCTTCCTGAGACGTTTTTTGGGTTTTTTGAGGACCCGTTGGTCCCAATCATGGAACCTACTGTGCATTTTATTCAACTTATCATAAATGGAAGTGATAGTTGGGTCGGCAGTGGCTTCAATCCATGCCTCTTAAACTGTCTCGTTGAAACTCTGTTCTCTCAACCACCGCGCCTCAAACCTCTTCACATGATTGTTTGAGTTATTTGCCGGTAGCAAGTAATACTCCGTGTCCACCAAAAGTGGTCTGTGATCCGAGTGGTTGAACTCCAAGTTCTGTAGGGCCGCATGTGGAAACAGATTCGCCCATGCATCATTCACTAGTCCCCTGTCTAGCCTTTCCCGTATCCTCCCACGACGCCAAGTAAAAGGGTCTCCAAGGAACCCCATATCATGCAATTCACAATCGTCGATTGCATCTTGAAAAGCTTCCATATATTGCGCTGGTCGCGGGTTACCCCCTTCCTTCTCATGCAGAAACTGAATTTCATTAAGATCGCCAATCAGTAGCCACGGCAGGGGCTGACCATGATGGAGTTGCCGCATACGTGACCAGGTTAGATGTTTATTCTCCCACCTGAATTCCCCATACATCCCAGTCAAGCGCCAAAGTGGATTATTATTAATATCCTCGATTATTACATCAATGAACATGGGATCTAAAGCAAGTCTACGAACTTTAATATGATTATTCCAAAAACGGACTAGACCACCACTTCTGCCATTGCTTGTACACACCATTTTTTGGTCCATCTTCATTCTTCTTCTCAAACATTCGGCCGGATAGCTGTCAAGGTGGGTCTCAGACAAGAACACCACCTCCGGGCTACACTTCTGCTGGACATCCAGCAGAGCACAAACTACCGGGGCGTTCCCAAGCCCCCGGCAGTTCCAACTTAAGAGTTTCATTGCGCCCGGTGGTCCCCTCCTAGAGGGGCCGCCGATCCTTCATTTTCTGTCTCTTCAAACTCTCCATCCACATTACTCAGAGGCTCTCCATTTATTCCTCTCAGTTTTTTCCTGTTTGCATTCTTCTGTGGGGTGTTTACTTGGTTCGAGCTTTCCAGTTGGTCATCATCTCCTTCAAAACGATCCACTAAGTTTGCTACCACTGATTTTGCTGTTTTGCCTACCGGAACGATGGCCAAAGTTTGTTCCGACATTACTGTGCTTGAATCATCAGCCATCCTTTTCCCCAAAAGAATCCCTGTCGATGCATGTATAGGGACTGTATCGTCCTGGCCTTTATCCACCATAGATGCAGACGCATGGCCAGAATTAGTCCCATTATTCAGAGCTTCACTTGCATCTAACATTCTTACATCCTGTCCAGGCGCCTTGTTAACTGGTGCTATCACACTCGCGTCAACTTCGTTACCGTTTCTGCCTGTTGGATTATAGAGTGCGTTAAAACGCCAACTTCCATTATTCTGAATGTTGGTAGCTGCAGGCTGCATGTTGCGGCCCCTGCCCCTACCTAGGCCTCTGCCAAAACCTCTTTCTCCTTCATCTAGTTCATCATCCCTCTCACTGCGTCTACCCCGACTCATTCGGCCTCCTCGTCCTCCTCCTCTGCCTCTCCTTGGTGCCAGTATGAACTCTCCCCATTCAAATTTTGTTTTGTCATGTTCTCCAGTGCCGCATTCTTCATGCCAGTGCCCCATGAAACCACACTGATTACAGAAGGTTGGAAGCTTCTCAAACTTAACCAGGTACCTCTCAGTCTGTCCAGCCCTAGTTATCCCAACAGCTCGTGTTAGTTTCTTGTTCACATCTAGTTTCACCCTAACCCGAATGAATTCACCAATAAAACCATTAGGCAAAGTTACTTGGACCTCCTGCACTTCTCCAATCCTGCTAGCTAGATTCTTTAACGCCGATGTACTCTTGAGGACTCCATCAGGTAACTTGTGGATTTGACACCACGTTTCCAGCCTGTCCAACTTCACCTTTTCTGGGTTCGATAATCCATCATATTCAGTAAGCAGCAACGCGATCCCGTTGAAGTCCCAGGGTCCCTGGTGCATCGCTTTGTTCCAATCCCCCAGGCAATTGAATTGGATAGAGAACAAGTTCGCATTGATCCTCCTCCAAACAACTTGATTTGCCGAGTTCCACGCTGCTTTCATGGTCGCGATCAAAGCACTCTGACTGAAACTTTTCCCTGTCAGCAGCCGGCCTAGTGCTAGCCACTTTGGCTTGATTTCTGCCACATCATCCTCTTCCACCCAGATCAGATCATCTATTTCCTCATCCTGCAGATTCAGACCCTCCAGGAGTGTTGCCGCTTCCTCAGACCTCCGATCTCCCGATCCACTGCTACCTCCCGTGTCCGCCATGGCGCCTGGTCGGGGGAACAACACAAAACCCTAGCCGCAAACTCGCAAAACCCCAGGGCAGGCCCGATGGGAGGAAGGAGTCGGCCGGGAAGACAAGAGCAGTAGTCTCGTGGGATTAACCCCGTCGATGGTGATAACTCACGGCGGCGGCGGCGGCGGGAGGACTAGAGAACCCTAGTCGCGAGACCTAGAAGCTGAATCTTGGTTTGAAATTAGTAGGCACGTGTCTTTTGCTGCAGCAATTTCTCATGCTAGAAACTTGACCTGGACAACGAATCTGAAACTGCAGAATGGTTAATGAACTTGCAGATGTGTATGACAGAATGCATTCACACAAGAGTATTGTTTAAAGTTTTAACCTTGGCATAAAATTACTAGGCACTTATATTTTGTTTGTGGTGCAGATAGTAGTTTCTTATGCTATAAATGTGTTAAAAGACAACAAATCTGAAAATGCAGAATGGTTTATGAGCTTTGCAGACATGTATGATAGAATTCACTTAAAGATTAGTAATTGTTATCCACCATGTCGATGCATTGTCTGTTCGTTGATGGGATCGTGTCAAATTACCCAGGCGTCTGGCATTTTAGGGCGTTGGGTGAAGTTGGATACTCTGTTTTCTGGAGTACACTAATTCTGCATGAACAATTTTACTTCCGTTCAGGGTCAGGAATCAGGATTGGTGCTGCTGCACTACGGCGTGCCCCGTGCCCTGATAGGATGTCATCAATGGAAAATTCAGTCTGCGGGTTTGCTGAGGAACCTGGTGACAATGTCATTGTGCCAAAATTAGGATCCAGCTTCAATACAGTCGATGAAGCCTACGACTTTTTACAATCTGTATTCATGGGAGAAAGGATTCGGCATTAGGTACGGAAAGAGTAGGCTAAACGTCAACAGGACAAAATGCCTGCAAGTGATAGCATGTGGGTGCGCGATACGTTGTCTTCTTTGTGGGAGCGAGGAAGGAGATGGGAAGGCCTACGACAAGCAGAAAGAAATCGCCGTATGAAGGACTGAGTAGGAGGACAAGATCCTGCACAATTTGTCGGCGACAGGGTCACAAACGGACAACCTGCCTTGATCGCGTTGATGTACCAAAACAACTTCGGAAGCCAGGAAGATGGAAAAGTTGTGTTGCCACAAAGCTGCTGAGCTTAGAGTGAACAATTATCTGCCTTCTTGCGTCTGAATAATTAGAACTTGTCTGTAAAATGTTTGCAATGTTAAATGGTTGTTATTTGTGTTAAGATCTTGCTGTGTTCCCGGTATCATTTGATCGTCATTCTGACTGAACTGCTGATTGAGTATATTCCCTGGCCATGGGATTAAGATTTTCTGTGAAATCCCTTTCTGCGTGACTCTGAAGATACATACTTGGGGGTGGTGCGTGTTCAGAAATTCAGTTACAAAACGCCGACCAAGAGTGCTTGGTGCACTTGTGGTTGTGGTTGAATTAATCCGTGCATCTCGGCTGTCACATTATTATGGCAGGTGCAGACATCCTTCTGTGCGCCCTTTGTGTTCAAATTTTGAATCCGCTTGGTTTCGCCGTCAGTGGGTCTGGAGTGACCAACTCTGAAGAATGCTCACTGGTGTTCTCGTTAGAGGTATGTTTGAATTCAGTCTTGCCAATTCCCACGTCTACCTCCCGATCTTGAGAACGCCATGATTTGCGCAACGCAGGCAGGTGTAGCTTCAGAGGCATCGGTGAATCAAGGGGCACAAACTCAGCCCAGCGAGGCTGCATCTTCAGTGGTTTCCGCAGCTGGAGCAACTAGAATGTATTAATACTAGACGCGTGTTTTATTTTTTCTCGAAACGGAGGCAAAAGATTTGCCCCATCGATTAATTAAGCAAAAGAGAATTGCCCAGTTAATTAACGGAAAACCGGGCGAAAACCGATACAGACCAACCATACTTAGACTACTCTCAAGGCTTGCAACCTGACAACCAAACCCAACACCTAACGACCACCAATACATCGCAAAGACACCCCAACAAGAGTAACTCGGCCGAAAACCACGGGCACACCCAAATCAACGAAGACAAGTCAAGCCATAAGGACAACTCAAGCCACGGACGCCTTTTCTGTGACGCCACTCTTCTTTCCTTTGCTCGTGAGAGCCTCCTTCACAATCGTCTTGCTAGACCCAGGGCTCATCCTCTCCAAACGTTTGAGCAAGCTATGAAGCTCTATCTGAAAGAGAATCTCATTGACCTTGTCACGTACAGAAACCTGCCCAACAATCACGTGCGAGTGGGTGCCCTCAACATCGAAATCTCCACGCTCCACAGGGGCGAGCTGTTGGTTGGGCTCAGAAGGATCGGGCGCCAATGTACCAACCGCCTCAACATCACCAGTCACAGGTATCACTGACACGATGGACTCAGGCGTCTCCACTTGCTCAGAGTTAGGTGCCAACACACATGTTTGAACGATAGACGCGTGTTTTATTGCTGAACACATGGCTGACAAGGATTCAAACCAAGATAAATCTCCGTCCTGGTTACCCACCGTATTTTGGGTCAAAATTTGACCACGTATTTGACTTGCAAAATATGATTGCATGTCAACAAAAATTATATCATTGGATTCATATCTAAATGTAGTTTCAAATAATATTATTTTTGCTACGTATATATACATATATATCTTATTAGTTAAAATCATGATCAAAATATGACCTGGAATACGAGGGGACTAGTAAACCAACATAGAGGTAGTAGTGATAACTCAGGCTGGACGTGGCGAGCGGGCTTTTGGCCCGGCTCGCGGCCCGCTAAGGACCGGACCGAACGGTCCTGGCCCGGTAAAATAATCACTTGGTCCCGCACAAAGAAAATCGTGACCTGATAGACGTGCTACATTACTTGCATGCAATAGGAAAAACTGCTAATGAACAAATATGTGCAGGTTCGTGGATAATAGCCGCGCCGCCCAGCGTACACGTCGCCCACCTTGCCGCCGGCGCTCCTCGCATGTCACCCACCTTGCCACAGCACCACGCACGTCACACACTTCGCCACCGTACCCGTGCAAGTCGCCGCCGGTGATCGTTGGCCGGTCCGCTCGGTCCGGCCCGGGCTTCGCCGTCGTCGGTCCGGTCCCTGAAATCAGGACCCGTGCAAGTCGCCGCCGGTGATCGTTGGCCGGTCCGCTCGGTCCGGCCCGGGCTTCGCCGTCGTCGGTCCGGTCCCTGAAATCAGGACCGCCGTGCAGCTCGGTCCGGTCCGGTCCGGATCGCCGGCGACCGGTCCAAACGACGGCTCGGACCGGGACCGGACCGGCCCGGACCATGTCCACCTTGAGTGATAACTGTTGGAATTTGCTAGTGGGCTTTTGGCCCAAAGCCCAGCTAAAATTCTGAAATTCTCTTGGCCCATTCATGCACACATATGAGTGAAGTGAGTGAGGCTAAAGTTTAGTCCCATCTTATAAGTTGAGAGAGAGTTGCACCTCTTTATAAGGTGAGCTCTCCTACCACTTGTATGAGCATGAGAAGAGGAGACCTACACGCGTGCTCCTCCTCCTCGCTCGCCTCACCACGCCACGCCTCGTCACGACGCGCCGCGCCGCGGGTTGCGGGATTGACCCGAGCCGAGGACAGAGCTATGCACGTTGTCTATATTTTTGCTGCTCGAGAAAAATTAATGAGTCATTAATTAATAATTAACGGACGTGTTAATTACTGAAGCGTTTCCGATTCCTTTGGATCGTGACGACTCGGACGTGGGGTTTACTCCCACGACCTACCCGGCCCGCACTATATAGTCAGACAGACGTCTACCCTAGCCGCCGCCGCTTCGTATGGTTTCTCACCACCGCTCCAGATCATTGCGCCGCCAAGCAAGTCTTCTCCATCCCTCCTTTCGGCGTGCATCGGGAGAAGGGACAGGAGGCCTCCGGAACCCCGCCTCTCATGATCCTGTATGGGAGAGGGGCGATCAGGTTTTTGGGGAGCGCACTCGCGCGACTGCTGGCAGCGACGACTTCGCGAACGACGACTTCTTCCCCGACCTCGGCAACCTCATCCTCGACGACATGGGCGACAACGTCAACACCGGCGGTGCTGCTCCCGCTGCACCGTACGTGATTCTATTTTTCCTATTTGAGATCATGGTAGAATTCATGTTTCTAGTATGTGCCCTAGATGTGATCTGTTTATCTACTATGCTAGTTTGCATGATTAGTTTAATCTCTGCTACTGTAGTCATGATTTATCTTCTGTTTATTCGGATTAAATCTCGTAGTAATTTGCTCATACTTCCAACAATCCAAAAACCTGACTATAGGCAATTTACTCCGAGTGGTTTTGCTGCGCATCTGAAGCCGCCTGCCTTTAAGGGCGCTCAATATAAGAGGTGGCGCACGAGAGCAGTCTACTGGTTTCAGACCATGGGCTGCTATGACACCACTAAGGGCAAGCTTGAGGGCGATCTTAATCCAGCACAGCTGGAAGCTTTTGAGAAGATCGATACTCTCTTTAAAGGCGCTCTTCTGGGTGTTCCTGATGATTCCATTGTGGATTCGTATATGTCGTTTGACAACGGCAAGGACATGTGGGCTGGGCTCGAGGCCAAGTTTGGTGCCTCGGACGCCGGTAGCGAGTTGTACGTCATGGAGCAATTCTATGACTACAAGATGACTGATGAGCGCTATGTTGTACAGCAGGCTCATGAGATACAGTCGCTCGCAAAAGAACTTGAGCACTTCAAGTGTGTGTTGCTGGACAAATTTGTGGCCGGAGGCATTATTGCCAAGCTTCCACCTTCGTGGAACAATTTTGCTACTTCCCTGAAACACAAGAGACAGGAGTTTTCCATTGTGGATCTCATTGGTACTCTTGATGTTGAAGAGAAGGCGAGAGCAAAGGACACACGTGCTCAAGTTGCCGAGGGAGCTTCTAGTGCCCACATGGTACATAAGAAGAACTTCCAGCCCAATAAGTTCAAAAACAACAAGAACAAAACTCAGGGGAAAGGCAAGTTTGATACAAAGAACAAGCCATCGCATTCTACCAACTTCAAGAAGAATTCTCATAAGAAGGGGAAGGGACTTTGCCATGTCTGCGGTGATCCTAATCACTGGGCTCCGAAGTGTCCTAACCGCTTTGAGGAGCGCGAACATGAGAAGGGCGGCAAGTCCGCTAATGTTGTCATCGGTGATACTGATATAAAGGAATCAGGGTACGGTATTTTTCCTATCATCCTTTCAGTATTTCAATCCCCTGATTGGTTAATTAAAACCGGTGCCAATGTACATGTTTGTGCTGACGCCTCCATGTTTTCTTCTTACCAGGTCACAGTGACTTCTCCCGTGCTGATGGGGAACGGGTCACATGCCATCGTTCGAGGTGTTGTTACGGTCGATCTGAAGTTTACTTCGGGGAAGACCATGCGTCTGAAAAACGTTCATCATGTGTCGTCCATCAATAAAGATCTCGTTAGCGGTTCCCGTTTATGTCGAGATGGTTTTAAGTTGGTTTTTGAGTCCAATAAAGTTGTAATTTCCAAGTGTGGACAATTTGTTGGAAAAGGCTATGAGTGCGGAGGCTTGTTCCGCCTATCTTTGTCAAATATTTGCACTAAAGTTATTAATAATGTTTGCCACAATAATGAGTCAGATATTTGGCATGCACGACTTTGTCATATTAACTTTGGTTGCATGACGCGGCTAGCCAATATGAATTTAATTCCAAAAATCTCTACTGTCAAAGGCTCTAAGTGCCCAAGTATGTGTGCAAGCTAAACAACCTCGCAAGTCCCATAAGACTGCAGAGGCAAGAGACTTGGCGCCACTAGAGCTTATACATTCTGATCTCTGTGAGATGAATGGCGTGTTGACAAAAGGTGAAAAGAGATACTTCATGACGTTGATTGATGACTCCACTAGATATTGTTATGTGTATCTTCTGAAATCAAAAGATGAGGCTTTAACTTTCTTCAAAAACTATAAAGCTGAGGCAGAGAACCAACTTGATCAAAAAATTAAACGGCTTAGGTCCGATCATGGTGGAGAATATTTTTCCAATGAATTTGATCTGTTTTGTGCGGAACATGGTATAATCCATGAGAGGACACCTCCCTACTCACCTCAGTCTAATGGGGTGGCCGAAAGAAAGAACCGGACTCTAACTGATTTGGTTAACGCCATGTTAGA
The DNA here is from genome assembly GCF_002162155.2 of Triticum dicoccoides. NCBI lineage: Eukaryota > Viridiplantae > Streptophyta > Magnoliopsida > Poales > Poaceae > Triticum > Triticum dicoccoides. Next base: position 860,816,880 of record NC_041385.1, on the reverse strand, counting down.
CACATCGGGTCTTTCCAAGGAATGGTGGGGGGAGGCGCTAATGACCGCGTGTCATGTCCTAAACCGAGTTCCCACAAAGCATAAGACCATGACTCCATTTGAGGAATGGGAAAGGAAAATGTTGAAACCCTCTTACCTACGTTCTTGGGGTTGTTTGGCGAAAGTCAATATACCAATTCCCAAGAAGCGCAAGCTTGGACCAAAAACCGTGGATTGTGTTCTTCTGGGCTATGCTTTTCATAGCATTGGCTATAGATTTTTGATAATAAAATCTGAGGTATATGACATGCATGTTGGTACGATTATGGAGTCTAATGATGCAACTTTCTTTGAGGACATATTTCCTATGAAGGATATGTCAAGTTCATCAAATCAGGAGATACCTATTCCATCTAGTGAGGAACTCACTGTAATTCCTGAACCCACCATCGCGATGGAACACGTTGAGAATCCTGTTGAGGGTGACAATGAAACTTCCGTAAGGAGTAAGAGACAGAGGACTGCAAAGTCCTTTGGTGATGATTTTATTGTGTACCTTGTGGATGACACACCCAGGACTATTTTAGAAGCCTATGCATCTTCTGATGTTGACTACTGGAAGGAAGCTGTTCGTAGCGAGATGGATTCCATCTTAGCTAACGGGACCTGGGAGATCACTGGCCGTCCTTATGGGTGCAAACCTGTAGGATGTAAGTGGGTGTTCAAGAAGAAGCTTAGACCCGATGGTACGATTGAAAAGTACAAGGCACGGCTTGTGGCTAAGGGTTATGCCCAGAAAGAAGGTGAAGACTTCTTTGATACTTACTCACCCGTGGCTAGACTGACCACAATTCGGGTGCTACTATCACTGGCTGTCTCACATGGTCTTCTCGTTCATCAAATGGACGTTAAGACGGCTTTTCTCAATAATATATAAAATCGTTTTTAGTGTCAAAAACGCTCTTATATTATGGGACGGACTAACTATTCTCTGACGGTTTTGTATGAGTGTTTGCATATGTACTGTATTAGAAATATAGTTTATCTGCATCTGTACTGTATTATGGGGCGGAGTGTGCATGTGTGCATTCATAGGGAGAGTTGGTGTGAAGCCAACAAATGTTGTGGTGCAATGTTGTGGCAAGGTGCGGCGCTGGGACGGCGTCGACGGCAAGATGGAGTGAGCTCGGCGCTATGAAGGCGTCATCCATGAAAAGTTTGGTGAGCCACCATATCAAAAGTAGGAGGAAAAATGTTAGAGTTTATCTTGACATGTGTGTACGTGCGTGTGTGCATTGCATGTTAGTGGTCTAGAGATGGCCGGGTAGTTGAGTCAGTTGTGTACTGGAGTGAGTCCAGCAGTTGGTTTTGGTCAGGTCGTGGTGGCTCGAGCCATTCTAGGAGAGAATGAAGTCAAGTTGTTAGCTGTACACGCTGGGTAGTGTTTGGCCATTGAGAATAGGCTATACAAGTGGTGGACATGGCCGTGCATATAGCCAGTGATTAGTTATTGCATGGTGGTTAGTTGAGCTAGTTTGGTAAAGCTGAACGTTGTCGGTACTACGATATCAACGACGTTCAACCTGGGCCTGGAAGCAGTTGATAGTTAGGAAAAATAGTTGCCGGGTTCAGTTTTTCCAAAACGCGGCATGTAGAGAAATCCTATAAAGGGGGTTTTCTACTAGTGATCTGTATTTTGTATATACGATAGCACTGGCCTTGAGATAATACCAAGTTGCTATTCCTAACAGGATCCATATATGCAAGAACAAAACAAAAATTATACGCTTTATATCTTTGTTTATCCGTTCTTGAGCAATATCAGATAAAGTGGATCCATGATCCACACACATGTATGTTTCCAAATGGACTAAAAATCTATGATATACTTAACAAACATGATTAGTCCCGTATATGTCATGTTGTTATCAACATCAAAATATAAGCTGCCAGCAGATGTCGCACCGATCATACATTTTCTTGTTCATTTGTTTCATGACGTTGTTCGCCCCCTGATTATAAAACGCCTTCTCTCAATTATCTGCGGCTAAGCTAGCCTCGCCGATTTTTCGTGCCGCTTCGTTGTAAGCGTGGTTGCCAAAGTCCGTGCGTGCATGCTCGAGGGTGTGGCCGGCTTGGTTGTATAAGCTGCTGCACATGTTCAGTGCCAACTCTAGTTTCTCATCGCGCTCGTGCTCGTGCTTGGCCTTCTCTTCCTCGCAGGTCTTTTCGCCTTCCCTGGCGGCAGCAGTGCAGATGTCCAGTGAGATGCTTTGGAGCTCTTCCCTGGTGGTCGCATTCACGCTCCGTGGGTCGGAGCTGAGCACCTCCACGCAGTCGGGACGGTCACTAATGCCGTCGCATACTTCGGAGATGAATTTGGCATCGGCGAGAGTGGAGGGAATGGCAACGAGGAGGGTAATGGCTATGAGGGTGGAACTAGCTAACAGGGCCATTTCTATTGGCAGAGAGGTTTGCTCTTATTTTGTGCTTGATTGTGTTGTGTTCTACCATATGATTCAGAAGTATTTATATACACAGTATGCCCCTACATAAAGGAGAATCTTCTGAGATCAGTGTCCTCAAGTCACACACGGTTGTGGAAAGATACGCAGTCATAAATGGATTTGAAAGTCAATATTTTTGTGAAAAGATATGCAGTAATAAATGGTTGTGACCTAACCACTTGAAAATATTACATATCCTTCACGAGGAGCGCAAATATTAGATCTGCACCAAATTAAATAAAAGGATTTGTAAATCAAATATATACGTATTATAATGAATAGATTTCTCCTACTGTATCTGCACTTTATCACTGCTCCATACGTTAGGGCATGTACAATGGTTCTATCTTAAGAGTGCCACGTAGGATAAATGGTGAGATGGAGGAGAGAGAAATCGTAAGATAAGGCTTGTCTTCTCTTATTTAAGAGAAGACAAGAGATGATCTCTTAGCACAATTTGTCTCATCATGTTTTTAGGAACAACTAATTATTGAAGATAAGGCTAAGGAATGACCCATTGTAGACATGTTTTTTTTGTCATATCTAATTTACATGCAGGATTTAAGATAAAACTATCTTATCAACCATTGTACATGCCATTACTTCTCTTCTCCCACGTATGCATGCACGTGCTCATGCACTAACCCCACGTTCTTCTCCACTCGCGCACGACGCGCTCTGTTATAACACCGGCTATTTAGCCTTGATCAGTACAGACGGCGACACCCCAAGGTAGGGCATATGTATAATGGTTCTATCTTAGCAATGCCACGTAGGATAAATGATGAGGTGGAGGAGAGAGAAATTATAAAAAAAGGCTTGCCTTCTCTTATTTAAGAAAAGACAAGAAATGATCTTTTAGCACAACATGTCTCACCATGTTTATAGGAATAACTAGTTATTAAAGATAAGGCTAAGAGATGACCCATTGTATACACATTTTTTTGCCATCTTTAAAGTACATGCAGGAATTAAGATAAGACTGCCTTATCAACCATTGTACATGCCCTAACCCCAAGTTGTCTTTTTATAAAAAAGATACGCAGTAATAAATGGTTGTGACCTGACCATATGAAAGCATTTCATATCCGTAAAATCATTATCTCCAAATATTATTCCTCGCCAAATTAAATAAAAGGATTTGAAAACCATTATCTATACCGATTAAAGTGAATCGATATCTCCTACTATACCTGCAGTCTATCGCTACTCCCAAATATGAACGATTCGAAGTCGTTAATTCTAGGTTATTACGTCAAAATAGTACTACGTTTTCATGTACGAGTTTACTAACCATTGTTCACATGTGTGTTGTGCTTACAAGACCAGTGGCGGCTCCAGGAATTTGCAACCGGATATTCATGTGTATTCATTTTGTCAAAATGATTGCTATTTTTCAAAAATTGTCACTCTTTTGCCAAAATCAACATTGTTTTATAAAAATCATGGATATTCACATGAAGGTCCAAGAATACCTCTAGTGCCGCCCCTGTACAAGAAAGGGTCCGAAAGTGAGCGGGAGGTGCACAACCAAATTCTAATATCTCGCCCCATCAGTCGCCCTTGTATCTCTAAAATTACTGCAGCAACCGTAGCAGTGCACGTAGGCTCAGGATTTAGCTACCCAAATCTCCTTGGGCATACCACTTACGCACGCACGCAGTATATGCATGTAGTTTCTGTTCAAAACGTACGTGCCGTGCGTCCACCGTTTCGGTACCTGCAATAGTTTTCGTTCTTTCTTTTTTTCGAATTTTGATTTGGCTTTGGGTCCTTGCGCTACATATATTTTTCATTGGTTTTCTTCGGTTTTCATTATATTTTTTGATGGTTTTCTTTGTTTTTCTTTTCTGGTTTCTAATAGGTTTATTTGTTTTTCTTTGTTTCTTAGTCGATTTTCAGCGGTTTCGTTTTCGTTCAACACATGCCAACTTTTTTTTGTACACATTCTACATTTGTCAAATACATCAGACGCATATTTTACATACACATTTAATATTTTTTAAATACATGATTATACATCAGGAACAATTCTTTATAGATGTTTAAAAAAATACAAGATCAACATTTTTTCATACACATTGTATTTTTGATATATATTTTTGTATAAATGACAACCATTTTTTCTTACACAATTAACATTTTTCTAATTCTTGGTGAGGATTTCTAAAATTTATTTCTTATTATTTAATCCCTGATTATTATTTTTAAATACATGACCAACTTTTTTTCATGCACATTGTAAATAATTTTTGTATACATAAGAAACATTTTCTCTGTACACATTTAACATTTTTCAAATGTTTATTTAACATGTTTTCAAACTTTATTTGTAAATTTTTCCTTTTAACGTAGAAATTTAAAATATTCGTAAGTTTAAACAAAAATAAAAAAGCAAAAGCAAAAAAGAAAACCATAAAATGAAGAAAGCAAAGAATAAAACAAGGCAGTGGCATGTGCCTCCAGCTTTCGGGCATTACTTTGCTATAACTTAGAGCATCTCCAACAGGCACCCAAAAAGAGCTCCGCGCACTAAAAGTTTGTTTTTTTGGGCGCCGGACAGCTCCAGCAGAAGTTGTAGCGCTAAAAGTTTTTGGGCGCGCGCTGAAAAACGCTATCGCGTGCAGCATATTTGGTCCGCCGGATTGCGCGCGCTTCACAATTCGCACTGTCTGCTTTTTGGGCGCGCGTTTTTGGCATCTGCTAAAGCAAAGTTGGTCCCGGCGCTTTAAAAGTGCTACAGTGGCGTGCTATAACGTTTATTGGGCGAGGAATTTTTGTGCAGCCGTTGGAGAAGCTTTTAGGTGATGGGTTCGAGTCCCAGTTTTTGCATGTTATACCAGTAGGTTTTTACAGTCTTTTCTCCTCGATTGGGCCAGCCCGCTAGCTCCCGTTGCGAGCGCTGTTACCGCTAACCGGTGCTTGCAGCGCCGACTAGGAGCTCCCCGCAACCTACGCCGGCGGCGCAGCTATACACATTCGCCCCAACAAGGCCAGACATGGGCCGCCCGAGGCGGGCAGAAAGCCATGGCCTCGTTTTTTTGTTCCTTTTCACGTTTCTTTCCTCTCTTTTTACACTTTTTAATGCTTAAAAATATTCAAAATAAATATAGTATAAAAAACACTCTACATTAAACATTTGAAAAAAAAATCTAACACTTGTTAAATTTTATATATGTATAGAAAAAATATTTCTCATGTATACAAAACAAATACTCCCTCTGTCCCAAAATAAGCTAGTACAAAGTTGAGTCACTTATTTTGGGACGGAGGGAGTACAATGCGTTTGAAAAAAAGATGTAATTTTATAATATTTATCAAGACTTTAAAAAATATCTAATCATCTATTAAAATAGATAAAACATGTATTACAATTTGAACATAAATACATGAATTTACAAAAATGTTGATCATGTATAAAACAATGTTAGTCATATATTTCATATATGTTAACCATGTAGAAAACAATGTCCGAGATATATACGAAAAATGTAAAATGTGTATGAATAGAGTAGCCATCAAATACAAAATTTTGAAAAACATTAATCATCTATTTGAAAGATGTTAAATATGCACAAAGAGGTTCCTGATGTATACAAAAAATGCAAAACATGTACTAAAAATTTGAACTTAAAGAAACTACAATTTACGAAATCTTGATCATCTATTAAAAACAGGACGGGCACTTACTGTAGAAAGATAGACAGGCATGTAATTAAATATGTTAGTCAAGAATTTGAAAAAAACTGTTAATCCAGTATTTGAAAAAAGTTACTCAAAAATTTAAAAAATGTTAGATTTGTATAAATGTTTTCATATATAAGTAAAATGTATACAAATAATTACAATGTGTATGAAAAGATTTTGATCATGTATTTAGGAAATGTAGAACATGTCCAAAAAAAATCTAGTGCGTACGAACAATGTACAACATACATTAAATAAATGTATACGTCATCGAATGGAGGTCACGCTGGTAGAGAAGATAGCGAAGGAGTCCGCCATCCTCGAGTCCATCCAAAACGAGGCATACATGAAGGGCAACCGACGCTTCATCCGGCAGCAAAGGACGGAGATCGACGAGCTATTCGCATCTAGTTAGGACGACGGCGAGGCAGAACCTTCGTACGGGGCGCAGCGGCATTGCCCATCTACCCGCCGCCAGACATGGGGATTGTCAAAATATCCTAACTGCTCCACGTTCAAACGACACGATGGCCGTTCGTCCATCCGTCTGCCACCCACATTAATGGCACATGGTTGTCAGGGCAGCTACTCCGGTGCCACCCGTTTGTCCCTTTGTCGCCCACCATTGCTATATAAACTGCAGCCCGGGCCATAGCCGCAGTCATTCGCCTCCGATCCCTTTCTCCTCTCCACACCAGTCCCACCATGGCTTCTTCACACGCCAAAGTTCTCTGGGATGGGCTGACGCCGGAGCATAAGAAGGAGATGGCTTCCATTGCTGTCAGTCGATTGTCTGGCATGCAGCCGGAGGATGATGACGTCCCAATGGAGGATGCGGCCGACGACGAGCTGGCACCATCCTTCTCGTCCGCGCCACCCTCGCCAGTACATCGCAACATGACCATCTGTGAGGCCCGTACCCATTACATGGACATGATGCAGGAGGAGCGGGAGGCACAGGTCGCCGCCGCCCACAGCCACCGGCTCCTCCAGGAGCAGCAACAGGCAGGGGAGCAACTCGCCGTCGGCAGGGCGATCGCGCCAAATGTGGACCTGGCGGAGCACGCGACGTTGCTCGAGTCCTATTGCGGCGTCAGCAAGATCCTTCTCGCCCGCTGGTGGTAGTGCCAGCGTTAAGCGGACCTAGAGGCCACCTACAAGGAGTTCCACGGGGCAAAGGTGTGGGAAAGACCGACGTTGAGGAGGACATCGCCGTCACGGCCGAGGGGCGCCCCGCCGCCACGTCCACGGGCGCTGCCGGCAGCGAGGAAGAGTAGTGCACGGTATGTCGCCGCCGCTCAGGTCCCAAGAAGGCCATCGCTCCTCCCCTCCCATTGAATCCAAGCTTGGTGGGCTAAGCATTGGCTGATTGGTCGCTTCGCGGCAACGTGGAGGCAGACAGATTCACTTCCCGATAGTCGCGTAGTCACGAATAAAATGGTGGGTGTGCACACACCAAAATAATTTATTGGGCTATTGCCTATTATGCTTGGGGTTGTTTAAAAGTATTAATGTGGCCGCATCATATATGGTAAAAATACCTCAAATTCACCCGCTGGCTACGCCACTACTTCCCGAGGCTCGGGAGGTAGAGGTTATGGAGGCAGAGCTGGAAAGTGCTGAGGTGGAACTGAAGACGGCAAAGCTTCAGTTCTCAGGGCTCATGGCTGGACATGGAGAATGGGCGCCGGCAATTATTTAGTTTAGATATTATACCTCTAAAGTCGTACAAGCTCTTCTTTTAGGATAAGTATGTCTGAATGTAATGAATTTCGTCGTGTTTATATGAAATTCGGCGTGTTTGCATGAATCTCGCCTGGTTTATATGAAAATCCTTCGTGTTTGCATGAATTTCGTCCGGTTGGTTCATAAAGTAGTTGAAATGCATGCGGGCAACGTTGGATGGCGGCATCTCACATCCATGTCCGCGGATGGTCATTGTTGGAGATGCCCTAAGCAAGTCAAATACTCTGATATATGGCTAGAAGAAGAATATGTGGAATAAGACTTGGAGTGACGGAGTGAGAGAGGGATTTGTACAGCTTCCTCTATCAGGCCACTGTCCTTGACATCCACCCAGCAAGCAAAATTATGTATATTCTAGTGCGAAGAAAATTCGAGACATTCAGAAGTCGAATAGACTCGAGACATTTGAAACCACAGCCACCACTCTTTATTTTCTTTCTTTCTCACATAGTACTAATAATTAACTAAAGGGTAATTCGATGCTCAGGTTCATCTACACCCGATATCTCGGTCATTAGTGTGGATGCGTTGGGATGGGGTTGGGAGCTCCTATCTCATGTGCAG
>NC_041385.1:860791563-860808197 GCF_002162155.2 Triticum dicoccoides | reverse complement strand
CTTATCCTTTTAGGCCGACCCATAAGGCGGAGCGCCCCCATTTTTTTTGTTTCTTTTTATTATTAATTAGTCTTTGATTCTATAAATTTGTTTTTGATTTAAAAATGGTTATGAATTTCCAATAATGTTTGCGATTTCATAACAAACAACAATTTCCGAAAAAATATTCATGAATTTCAAAAATAATTCTCGAATTTGAGCAATGTTCGCGAGTTGAAAAATGTTCTCCAATTCAAAAATAATTCTCGGGATTGAAAATGTCCGGGAAATCCAAAACAATTCACGATTTTGAAAAAAATCATGAATTAACAAGAAATGTTAAAAAATAACAAATTTTCATAGATTCATAAATGTTCAAGAATTGTTTTCAAAATGTTCACAAAAATAAAGAAATCATCATGAACTACATAAGTAGTTCACAGATTCAGAAGTGTTCTTAAATTTGAAGCTACGCGTGAGCCCGGGAGAGCCCGGGAGAGAACGAATTTCCCGAAGATGGCCCATGACCCTGGTTCTGGACGGGATGTGAATGGGAACCCAAACCGTCTAAGCTACGCGTGAGAACTATATCTAGCTTATGGCGAGACCAGCTTTTGTCTCGCCAAATGCTTTTCATGTATTGTACAGCACTGAACTGGCATGTTTCTTAGCGCTCGCTCGCTAACTGGTAGCGTTCACTGTGTATGTTGCTCTGTATTTTTCTTTCTTATTTTGTTTCAATTCTTCTTTTGTTTTTTTCTTCACAGATATCTTCATTTTTTTTCTTTTTCTTTGTTTTTCATCGGTTTTATTTTTGTTTCTCTATCCGTATTATTAGATTTTTCTTTTATTTCCTTGTTTCTTCATTTTAAATGGTTTTCTTAGTTTCTTTCTTGTTTTCATTGGGGTATTTTCATTTGTTTTCTTTGGTTTTTATTTTCTTTTTTACTTTTTTAATTTTTGGTTTATAATGGGTCTATTTGTTTTTCTTTGTTTCTTTGAGGATTTTCATTGGTTTCATTTTTTTAGCACATGTCAACTTTTTCTAGAACACGTTCTAAATTTTCCGTATACATCATAAACATGTTTATATACACATTTAATTTTTTCATAGATGATTAATATTTTCCAAACTAAATTTATGTTAAAATAGTCCATAGACATTTTATATTTTTTGTTTATATCTAACACATTTTTATATACATTTTTGAAAAATATCAAATACAAGATTTTTAATATTTTGATAACATGGTTAACATCTTTCAATACACAACGAACATTTTTCTAATTGCAGTGAACATTTTTTCACACCCAATGTACATTTCTCGTATGTTTCTGCTTAGATTCCCACGAGCATACATCATGATTTTATCTTTATATAGACTTGTAGCTAGAGAACATTTACTCCCACATTAATTAAATACTATCTAAAAGATCTGACTATATCACTGCTCTTAATTTGTATAAATTTGTTCTATCTTTAAGCTGGTATCCATTTAATTTCAGTCTATCTATCCAATTCTATCCCAACTTATGTAGATACATGCCATAGCGCATGAATCCTATTTACCGCCTACTGCGCCACTTGTAGGATAAATGGTAGGTACCGCACACAGGCGGTGGTAACAGCGACCACTATGACTTGCGTTGGTCGCGTCGCACCAGCGTCCTCGTGATCGATGATCGCTTGCTAGCACAGGATGGGTTGGCCCATTAACTCCGATCGTGGGAATTTTCATTGTGTTTTTTCTCTTGTTTTCATTGCATAAATCTATACGTAATAATAATGAGGCTATTGCTTCTTGCGGTACATCACGAAAATTGCCCAATTTTGCAAAATAATACCCACCAATGCCACCCATAAGTGATAAAAATTATTTCACACGGGGGAATCCTCCGCCTCGGTCGGCCGATTCAGTAGGGACCTCCCTAACTGCGATCTGTGCGCTGGGAGAAAACGCAACGCGCCCGTTTGGGCCATCCCATGTCCGTGCGGCTTGTTTTTGAATTTTTGTCTCTTTTTTTGCATTTTCTTTTTTTCCTATTGTTAATAATTTGGCACTTCAAAAAAGTTTGAAGGAATAATTTTTTAGAAAAGTTGCGATTTTTTGAAAAAAAAAGTTTGCTTATTCAAAAAATATTCGAAATTTTAAAAACAATGGTTCAAGATTTTCTTTAAAAGTTCGTATATTAAAAAATTGTTACTGAAATTAAACAAAATTTCGTCAATTAGAAAAATGTTCATGAACACAAAAATATCCTAAAATTTAAGAACAGTTCGTGAGTTACAAAATAGTTTATTCATTCGTAAAACGTTCGCTGACTCAAACAATGGTCGTTAAACCGAAAATATGTTCGTGAAATTCAAAAATGGTTCTACCAATTTCCAAAACAATGTTCATCCATTCTAGACATGTTCGCCGATTTAAAAAAAGATGTTAAAAATGTTCACAATTTTTAAAATGTTTGAAAATAGTATAAAATCATCATGAATTCAACAAATGTTCTTGATTTTAGAAATTGTTTGAAAATTTGTCATAATGTTCTTTAATTAGGAAAATATTCATGATTTCAAATATGTTCAGAAAAAATGTTCATCATTTCACAAAATTGAGAGTGATAGTGTATCTCGGTGACGCAGTAAAATATGATGATTGGCCATTGGAGATACTGATTTTTTTCTCCCATTGCAATCCACGGGCCCTTCTGCTACTCAGCCAAAAAGTTCAAAAAAGTTTGTGAATTTAAAATCTTTCATGAATTTAAGAAATGGTTTCTGATTAAAACAAATTCATGAATTTGAAAGGAAATTTATGAATTTTGAAAACAAAATGCTTGCGATCTTAAAAAGAAATATGAATTGAAATGAAAGCAAATTAGGAAATGTTTGTGAATTCAAGAAAAAGTTAATTTATTTGAATGAAATAAAAAATCATCAACATTTTCAATGAATGTTCATGAAATCTTAAATTGTTTGCGAATTGCAAGTAATTAGGAATTTAAAAAAATGTAGGAATTCAATAAATGTTCACAAATTTGAAAACTTCTTGCACATTTTAAATAAATCATAATTTGAAATTTTTTTCGTTAATTCATAATTATCTAGTGGATTTCTAAAAACATATTTACGAATTGAAAAAAAATTGGAAAGAAAATTGTTCATGAATTCCAGAAAAATGAAAAACTCGAATAAATTCTTAAAATTGTGAACACTTTGGATAAAAAAGACAAACAGTTTTTAGAATTGTGAATATATGTTCAAAAAACGTGATCAATTTTTAAATCACGAAATAATGTATAATAAGGAAAATAAGTTATGAAATTGTTCATTTGTTTCTGAAATTGTGAACATCTTTGAGAAAGAACCTTTTTTGAAAACGCAAATTCTGTGATTAAAATGTGAATATTTTTATGTTTATAAATATTATTTGAAAGCTTTATTAATTATTTAAATTCCAAATACTATTTGTAAATCGCAAAAAAAAATCCAAATATGAACATTTTTCAAAAAATGTTGTATTTTGAAAATCTCAAATATTTTGTAAAAAAAGCGAGATATTAAATAAAACTCAAACAAATTCATGAGATTTAAGAATTTATTAAAAAGCAAAATTTGAAAGGGAATAAAATGAAAAAGTTGCAGAGGAAAAAATAGAAAAACTAAACTAAAAAACCTGTCCTGCCGCTGGGTTCACTTCACCTCTTGGATTTAGCGTGTGCGATCGATCGAACCAATATGTATTGCTCTGCGATACATAATATTTCCCGCCGCACACCCCCATGGGTGGCGCTTATGCACCCTAGCTTAGTAGGTTTTCTAACTTTGCCTAAGAAAACGAATAGGTTTTATAACTTCAGATTCTTTCTACATTTTTCTGTCAATTCTTCCGCAGCTTAACATTCTATTTTTTTCATTTTATTTTTTTGGATTTAATTTTTCTTTTTTCTTTCTTTTTGTCTTCTAATTTCATCCTTTTTGAACATTTTCAACCTCGTTAACTTTGTTACAATTCATGAACTTCTTCAAATACTTTTTTTTTTCAAATTCATGAACTTGTTTCAAATCCCCAAAAAATCACATTAATGAATTTCGTTAAATATTGTATTTTTTCAACACCATGTTCCTTTTCAAATTCGTGAATTTTTTTCAAACCCATCAACTTTTATGAAATTCGGTATTTATTTTTTCAAATTCAGGAACTTTTTCAAGTTTGTGAACATTTGTTTCTTGAATTTTGTGAACCTTTTTTAATTCAAAAACTTTTTGTAAAAACTTGAACATTTATTAAAACTTGAACTTTTGTTAAATCCATGAGCCTTTCTCGAATCCGCAAACTTTTTATCAATTTGGGAACGATATCAAATCGGTTAAATTTTTGGAAATTCACAAGAAATTCAAGTAGTGTGATTTTGAATTTACAAAGTTTGAGAATTTGAACAAATATTCGTGTATCTAGAAAAAGTTCATGATTCCAAATTCGGAAAAAGTTCATGCATCGAGAACAAAAATCATTATCCTAATGTTTTAAAAAACATGAATTCAAAAAAAATCGTTCACCTGAAAAAGTTTCATGATTCTAAATTTGAAAAGAAGTTTACAAATTCAAAAAGGTTTACAATTCAGCCTTTGGTGCTCTATAAAGAAGACTCTAGAAGCCTTGTCGTCCAAGACAATGAAGATGGGGCTATGGTCCGCCCCCCTAACGACATAACCGACTAGATTATGTAACCCTATGGCTCACGGTATATTATATAAGTTGGGTTCGAGTTAGTCAAGAGATGCATTAAGATCACTTGGTTCATACATGTATTTTGTACACCCCAATCGCAATATACACACATCAGGAATAGGGTTTTACCTCCACTAAGAGGGCCCGAACCTAGGTAAACTCGCCTCCTTGTTTCCCCTTCGACCTAATCACCACGCCGGGATACCCTACCAAGGTAGCTGCTAGAATCATCCCCTACAGTGGTGACCCATGCAGGTCCCATGTGGTGAATACAGAGATTATACGGGATCTCAAGTTGATGCCGGCATGATCTATGTGTCGGGTCAGATATTCATCTTCAACGTGGTCATGTTGATCATCAATTCGGCTGGCCACCTGGGCCAGATCAAAAACTTTGCTCAAGTCCGGATCGTTAGATTCGGCAATCTCGGAGTATGTCGTGAATTCTCGCAGTGAGCTGGTTCTCCAAGGCTTGTGGTCATGCCGGACCCGGGAGCAGCCAAAGGTAAAAAAAAATTACCCACCCACTTCATTGCCAACATCGAAGACCTCACCAATGTCCTTGAGGGTGGCACTAAGGAGATGGAAGACCAGGACAAAGAAATTGGATAGTCTGCGGGCAGTCATCCGCCAGTCGTGGTGCTTTCGCGCCCATGGCATGTGACCTCAGTACAGGAGTGCTACGTGGTGGATAATCCATGCTAGACCCCCTCAGAAGGCTTCGAGGAGCCCGACAACAAATTCCATGAAGACGACGCTCAGTAGAGTAGCTAGTTGCAGCTCGGCAAGGAGGACATATCTATTGTCGTAAGAAATTTTAATATTTTACAACATGAGAGAAATGAGACCTACCATGGTAGCATGTATGTGTGTGTGTGTGTGTGTGTGAATCTTATCAATGTAACGGTTTGATGATGCTCGATTATAGCATAAAGAGGTGTGGATCAAAACCGATGAATCCTCTCTTGACCCTTGCAACGCAACAGGATTGTTAGACTGTATATACGTAGTCTTGTATAGGCCTTGTATTGTACCTCTTGGTACGTCTATATAATGAGATAGCCGCACCCCGTTTTAGGGTGTCGAGCCAGTTTCCCAAACCCTGTGTTTTATATGGTATCAGATTAGGTTACGATGTCTTCCGCTGCACCACCTCCCGCCGCCGCCGCGCCGATCTCAACCGTCGCCGCGGCGCCGGCCCTCGTGTCGCCCTTCCTGGCCTCCCGGCCCCTCGCGGCGACATACGGCGCCATGCTGCCGCCGCCCGCTTCCCCGCAAGCGTCGGGTTCCCAGAACGATCTGGTCGCCCCGCCCGAGTCCGCGGCGCTGCCGGCTCCCGGCGGCCCTCCTCCGCCGAACTCTCATCCGTGGTACGGCGCCTATGGTGCGCCCCCGCTGCCGTCGTCTCTCTGGCCGGGGTCGGCCTATGCTGCGCCGCCGCCGCAACCCTACACGGCGGTGCCCCCTCCGCCGCCGCCGCACCACTACTACCCGGCGCCGCCGCAGCCGTCCTATGAGGGCGCGGCCACCTCGTTGTATGGTGCCCCTGCAGCGCCCGGCCAAGGTGCCTCGGCTACTGCGGCGCCCTGCCCCTACGGCCCTCCTGCAGCGCCCGGCCACGGCGCCCTGGCTGCTGCCTCTGCCGGCTCCTACTCCTCGCCTGGCGCCTACGCGATGATCCCTCGTCCAGAGATGGCCCCGTCCATGGATCCCTATGCATCACTGGCGCAGGCGTACACTGCTCAAACCGCGGCGTCACCGCCGTTTTATTTCTCGCACCTGCTGCCGGTGAAGCTCGGGCCGGACAACTACCTGTCATGGCGTGCTCAGGTCTTGCCTCTACTCCGCAGCCGCTACTTGGATGGCTATGTCGATGGGTCCATCCCGTTCCCACCCCTCACCATCCGGCATATCACACGTGGGTGGCGCAGGATCAGGCCATTCTCTCCGCCATCCAGTCTTCGCTCACGCTGAGTGTTTCGTCGATGGTCATATTCGCCGCTACGTCCAGGGAGGCGTGGGCGGCCCTCCACACCAGTTTCACCTCTCAGTCTCAGGCGCATGCGCACTCTATACGCACCGAGCTGGGTGAGACCAAGCTTGGCGATCTCAGCATCACGGAGTACTTCAATAAGATGACGAGCCTCGCTGACACCTTGGCCTCTGTTGGTCAGCCGCTTCTGGACGCGGACTTCACCACCTTTGTGCTTAACGGGCTCGATGACGATTATGATAATCTCATTGAGAACGTCCATGGTCGATATGATACACTCCCGCGTCGTGAGCTCTATGCGCGCCTCCTTGGGCGTGAGCAGCGCATCAAGGTGCGCCGTGTTTCCCCCAGCTTCGTCTCCCCAACGCCGCCACACGCGACAAACCTTAGAAGTCGGCTCCATCAGGTGGCAAACCACCAGCTTCCTCGTCGCAGGCCTCGCGGGGCAACGCGCCGACCATCACTGGAGGGAGTCGCCCAGTTGCTTGATGTTCTAGTTGCGGTGCTCCTCAGGCTTGTCAGCTTTGTGGCATAGATCGTCACCTCGCCTCTCGCTGCCACAGACGCTACAAGCAAGACTTTCTTGGCCTTGGTAGCAATGGAAAAGGGAATGATAAGCAGGCCGCAGCTGCTGTGACAGAGCACAAGCACGGGCGCACCCAGTCATACTCCCTTGATCCGGCGTGGTATATGGATACAGGAGCGACGAATCACCTCACCAGCGAGATGGGCAAGCTCTCCACTCAGGAACCATATCGTGGACATGATCAGGTGCACACCGCCAACGGGGTAGGTATGCGTATCTCCCATATTGGTCAGGCATCACTTCTTGCACACAATTTTCACAAACTGCATCTTTCTAGTGTCCTTCGAGTTCCCTCTGCTACGCGTAGTTTGTTGTCTATTCCTCAACTTACTCGTGATAATAATGTCCTTGCTGAGTTTCACCCTTTTCGTTTCTTTATCAAGGATCGGGACGCGAGGGCCGTTCTGCTTAGTGGTCGTTGAGGGAGTTCCGGACTAGGGGGTGTCCGGATAGCCGAACTATCGTGATCGGCCGGACTCCAAGACTATGAAGATACAAGATTGAAGACTTCGTCCCGTGTCCGGATGGGACTTTCCTTGGCGTGGAAGGCAAGCTTGGCGATACAGATATGTAGATCTCCTACCATGGTAATCGACTCTGTGTAACCCTAGCCCTCTCCGGTGTCTATATAAACCGGATGGCTTTAGTCCATAGGACGAACAACAATCATACCATAGGCTAGCTTCTAGGGTTTAGCCTCCTTGATCTCGTGGTAGATCTACTCTTGTAGCACACATCATCAATATTAATCAAGCAGGACGTAGGGTTTTACCTCCATCAAGAGGGCCCGAACCTGGGTAAAACATCGTGTCCCTTGTCTCCTGTTACCATCCGCCTAGACGCACAGTTCGGGACCCCCTACCAGAGATCCGCCGGTTTTGACACCGACATTGGTGCTTTCATTGAGAGTTCCTCTGTGTCGTCACCGATAGGCTCGATGGCTTCTTCGACCATCATCAACGACGCAGTCCAGGGTGAGACCTTTCTCCCCGGACAGATCTTCGTATTCGGCGGCTTTGCACTGCAGGCCAATTCGCTTGGCCATCTGGAGCAGATCGAAAGCTACGCCCCTGGCCGTCAGGTCAGATTTGGAAGTTTGAACTTCACGGCTGACATCCGCGGGGACTTGATCCTCGATGGATTCGAGCCACAGCCGAGCGTGCCGCACTATCACGGCGAGCATGATTTAGCTCTGCAGCCGGACAGTACCCTAGAGGCCGCACTCGAACCCGCTCCGATCTTCAATTCGGAGCCGGCTGCGCAGATCGAGGACGGATGGCTAGACACCGCCTCGGGGGCTGCAACCTCTACGGTGATAGAGCCGAACACTGACCTTGTCCCTCATAAAGCTCGTGACTCCGAGGTGCCGGACTCCTCGCCGGACTTCGAATCTTTCAACGCTCACCTTTCGGCGACATCTTTCAACGCTCACCTTTCGGCGACATCTTGAGTTCGCAAAAGTATCTCTCGTTATCAGGAGAGCCCTGGCCGGACTGCGGCCAGGACAGTTGGGATGCAGACGACGAAGAAATTCAAAGCCCACCCACCACCCAATTAGTAGCCACTGTCGACGATCTAACCGACATGCTAAACTATGACTCTGAAGACATCGACGGTATGGACGACGATGCCGGAGACGACCAAGAACCAGCGCCTACCGGGCACGGGAAAGCCACCCCAACTCACGACGTATACATGGTGGATACACCAAAGGGAAGCGATAATGAGGAGAAACGGGACATGGCGAAGGACAACTTCCCCAACAAACAACCAAAACGGCGACGCAAGCGCCGCCCGAAGACCGGCCTCGATAAAAATGGCACCCATACGGACCCGGCCCTAGAGCAGGGTGAAGCAGTGGAGGACGCACATGTCACCAAGCAGCCAGCCGGACATGATGAACTGGACAAGCAACCCATCCCCGGCGAAGACGATTTCACATCACCAGAGCATACAAACCTTCATAAAAGGCTCGTCGCCACTGCAAGAAGTTTGATGAAGCAAAAGCGGAAGCTCAAAACAGCGGAGGACGCACTCAGAACGAGATGGAGCGAAGTACTCAACACCGCAGATAAACATGGCGCTAGTCACCAGACAAAGAGCTACCCGAAGCGCAAGCTGTTGCCCGAATTTGACGAGAAGGCCTTAGAGACCCCGCAGTCAAAAAAGAAAGAAGCCGCCTGGCCGGATAGACGACCAGATGACAGGCCAAGAGCAACAAGGGGCGCCGCACACAAACCGGCACACGATCAGCATAAAGATCCTCGGAAAAAGGACGACCCAGTCAGATCTATCTATGGGCCAAAAAAGAAGACTCCAGGAAGCAACATAACCCGCCGAGCATTTGAAGACAACGGCACACCCAAATACAGGGGCGCCACACACCCACTATGTTTCACCGACGAGGTACTGGATCATGGATTTCCAGCGGGATTCAAACCCGTAAACATAGAGGCATATGACGGAACAACAGACCCCGGAGTCTGGATTGAGGATTACATCCTACACATACATATGGCCAGAGGAGACGATCTTCATGCCATAAAATACCTACCCCTCAAGCTCAAAGGGCCAGCTCGGCATTGGCTTAAAAGCCTCCCAGAAAATACCATTGGAAGTTGGGAAGAGATTGAGGATGCGTTTCGAGCAAATTTTCAGGGGACTTATGTCCGGCCTCCGGATGCAGACGATTTAAGTCACATAACTCGACAGCCCGGAGAGTCAGCACGCAAATTCTGGAACAGGTTCCTCACTAAAAAGAACCAAATAGTAGACTGTCCGGACGCCGAAGCCTTAGCGGCCTTTAAACACAACGTCCGAGACGAATGGCTCGCCCGACACCTCGGCCAGGAAAAACCAAGAACAATGGTCGCACTAACAAGCCTCATGACCTGCTTTTGCGCAGGAGAAGACAGCTCGCTGGCTAGATGCAGCACCGGCGACCCGAGTACATCCGAAATCAGGGATGGAAATGGGAAATCACGACATAGAAAAGATCAGCGCTGGAATAAGGAAAATGGCCCAAATAGTACGGCGGTCAACGCTGGATTCAAAAGCTCTCGGCCGAACAACAAAACACTGCCCCTCAAGGACAACAGTGACGAGCTATCCAACCTAAACAAGATTCTGGATAGGCTATGTCAAATACATGGTACCTCCGGGAAGCCTGCAAACCATACCCACAGAGATTGTTGGGTCTTCAAGCAGTCCGGCCGACTTAACGCCGAACACAAGGGGCTCGACACACCAAGCGCAAGTGACGAACCCCAAAAGCAGCACTCCGGAAAACAGAAGACTTTCCCACTAGAAGTCAAAACAGTGAACTCACTTCATGTGATAACACAAAAACACAGCGCGGCACCTGCCATACCAGGACACCGTCCGCAGAATGGGGATAGACCCTACCAAAATTCTCCATAGCAGCACTTCCTTCAAAGGAGTGACTCCAGGCCTTTAAGCCAATTATACAGGCTCTGTACCACTAGAGGTTGTGTTCGGTTTATCCGACAACCTCCGTCGCGAAAAGCTCACTCTCCATCGCCCCATTCAAATAGTAGCCCTTAAGCACTACTGGGGCGCGCAGCTTTCGCCAGCCCTAATGCAATACCACATTACGCGTTTTTTACGCTTAAGAATGCCCGGTCAACGTGGCATAATTTCATTAAAAAGTAACTCAGAGTGTTCCTCGACCATGGAGAACGTGAGACTGCTTCGACAGCCACACACTAATCAGACCTTGCAGGTCAAAGCCCCTAAAAAACAGGTCATCCAGACCTCGGACATGGTTAGGCGGGCGTAACTAAACAAGGGGTTTCCCAGCCGCATACCCCCTTTATAAGGGGCCGCGTGTATAAATGATGAGAGCCAATAAAGCTCAACTTTCTTCATTTTATTCTATTTTAATACAACTTCTGCACGATATTTCTTGGAAACTAAGTCCTTCTCTTTTACAGATGAAGCACGTGCTACACCCATCCAGGATACAGCACAACGGAGACACAGGCGCAGACGTGCAGCAAGGACCTGTTGCAAGGATTCTTTTCAGATTAAGACCCTGCATAAACCTTTCTTATTGTCTCTTGTTGATACACATCCCCCGGTTTCCCACCATAGCCGAGGAGGAGGCTGGCGTTTTGGCATCAGCCGCGTCAGAAGTTCCCGCCTGTACCTGGACACAAGGGGCTTAGGGCATTGTTCTGCCCGGTATCATAAAGACCGAACACCTCAGGGAGTGTTCGGTGTCTCGAGTTAGGCCTTATATGCATCAGCTCCGAATCATGTCTTTGGTCAAATGTTGGGTTTTGCCGGCTCCTGTGTTTTGCTGCCTTACGTTCCGCATCAACGGCTAACGCAACACCAAGAGAACTACTGCGATTGTGCCCCGGTTCGGCCGGGCGAGCACCTCAGTAGAGAAAGCCGAAAACTAACTGTCATGATATAGCGAGAGACTGGTCAACCACTCGATCGACCATTGGAATGTTTAGAATTCCTCCGCTTTGACGAAGGACCGCTTTCCGGTCAGGCACATACACGCCCCGAGTTCGGGGTAGAGCGGTGCCACCAGGGGCTATATAGTAGCCCCACATTCGAGCTCCTATGGCTAAGTGAAAGTGATAAAGCATTATAGTCCGGTTGCCTAGTTTGCTACGCTATCACCTCCTTAAAAGGACCAAGACGTTGGATTAACTGTGAAAAAGCGCTTTTCTTTTTGCAAACACCCCCGCACCATGTGCGTGGGGGCTGAAGCCAAAGACTGCCATCTTTCAGATTATACATACATATACGGCCGCACAGGAGATAGTTCAATACTTGAACACACAAGTATAAAAAGTTATTACATTATAAACATGATCTCAGAAATCATACATGTCATTCAAACATAACATCTTTCGAGCACTGCGACTCTACTAAACGAGCGCCCTGCAGGACTTCCTCAAAATAGTGCTCGGTGGGGAATCGGCTTTTGTCCGAACCCCGGGATGCAACAGCGGTGGCATCCATCTCCGCCCAGTATGTCTTACCATGGGCGAGAGCCATCCGTGCACCTTCTATGCATGCCGACCGCTTCATCGCCCCAATACGCGGCACCGCCCCAAGGAATTGCTGCAACAAGCCAAAATAACTCTTCGGCTTGGGCCTTTTCGGCCACAGATGAGCGATCACATCCGTCATGGCAAGTCCGGACAATCTATTCAGCTCAGCCCACTCAACCAGTCGATCACTCAACGGAAGTGGACGCTCCGGACTATGGAATTGAGACCAGAAAAGCTCTTCCATTTCGTGATCCTTCTGGCTTCGAAAGTGCACGACTGCGTCCGCCGCACTCGCCGCCAAGTCCAGATAAGGATCCTCCGCACCGTACAATCGGCCCAGCTGAGCATACTTCGGATCCGTGAACTTCCTACGCAGCATAAAGGGCTTTCCAGCCACAATGTCTCCGACCTGACGCAGTTCCTCCTTCATAGCCCGCATCGCACTACGGGCATCCTTGGCTTCGGCGGCGGCCTTCTTCAGGTCCTCTTGCTCCGCTCGGCGTTCTCTTTCAAGAACCTCCAGGCGGTCGGTAGCAACTTTTAATTTCATGGCCATTCCGGCCATCTCCTCCCTGCTTCGGCAGTGAGCAGCCTTCTCGGCTTCTAGCTCTTCCGCTGCCTTCGAGGCAGCCGCCTCGCTTTTTCTGGCTTGCTCCTTGGCCTGAGCAAGTTCTGCTCGAAGGCCTTCCACAGCAGCAGCACTATCTGCATCAGGCATACAAATTGTAAGGAATGGGCGTCAGCTCCCTTACTAGGCGACCGCAGAGAAACCACATACCTTGTGACTCATCAAGTAATTTATTGACCAGCGAGATGTCCGCATCCGCAACGTCGAGTTCCCTCTTCAGCTCGGCAAATCCATCAGTCCGGCTGGCCACCGAATGTTCCGCCACCTGCATAGGAAAGGCGACAATCTATCACTGAGATTATGATCCTCGGCAAGCTATCGCTTTCGACAGCATACCAAGTCTCAGGGGCTACTATCTATACAGGGCGCACTTCATGTGCAAAACTGTCAAAAGGTATGTCATTTTTGCGTACCTCAAACCCCGTCAGCAAACTTCCGACGGCCTCATACAACCCGCTTTCGGCGGACGAGATCCTCTCAATCACCCTACCCATTAATGTGCGGTGATCTTCTGAGACAGACGCCCTCCTGAGCAAATCCTGCAGCTCCACCGGCCGTACTCCAATGGGTGCCGAACTCTCCGGCCCCGCCGGACTCGAGGAGACCCTCCGTGACGACACCTCAGGGTCGCCCGCCCCGCACGACGGGGCGGCAGATGGAGGCGTTTCGCTCTCCATCATCTCCGGACGAAGGTCTCCCGACGATGAGCTGTGCTGAGATGGGCTGAGATCCGAACTACAAGGTGAAAACTTCGGTTACCCTTAGAAATTAAACAGGGATATCCACTATTACAAAATCCTCCTCTTTACTTACGGCTCGCTAGAGGGCTGATTCCTCCGAGGAGACAGTACGACCGGGGCTCTTCCCGGCACAGGACCTTCCGGTACATATTTCTTTCCCCGCTTTGAGGCCTTGGCCTCCGGGTCTTCGGAAGCAGTCCTCTTCTCCCCATGGAAGGAGGGACTCTCAATTCCTCCCTTACTGAAAGCCTCCGTGGCTGTGGTGGTAGTTCCCCTGTGCCCTTCTTCGCCCTTCTCCGAAGGTGCAACCTCTAACATTTTGATTAACACGGGATCCTGCGTGGTCTCTGGGAGGGGGGCCGGACACCGTATCAGTTTTGCTTGTGCTATCCACTCCTGTCCAAGGGATAGCTGGTTAAAAGGCAAACCCACAGTAAATAAATGGATGATGTGTCCGGACACAGGGCTACTTACTTGAGTATCTGGGCGATTGCAGCTTAGGCCAGCATCCTCGGTCAATTCCGGACGCATCTCTTGCGATCCGAAGAACATTTTGTACATCTCCGCGGGTGTCAAACCCATGAAGTGTTGAAGAGCTCGTGGCCCCTCCGGATTAAATTCCCACAGGCGGAGGGGGCGACGTTTGCAGGGCAGTAGGCGCCGGATCAACATAACCTGTACCACTACGGCCAGATTGATCTCCCTTTCTTGGAGGCCTCGAATCCGGTCCTGCAACACGGGAACGTCTTTGGACGGCCCCCAGTCACGCCCCTTGTTGACCCATGACGTCAGCCGCTGTGGAGGGCCCGAGCGGAAGACGGGCGGCAGCCTCTGCCTGCTGCCCCTGGGAGCGGTGATATAGAACCACTCCTGTTGACACAAGCCGAGCTCCTCCTGAAAAGAGCCCTCGGGCCATGGAGCATCGGCCCTCTTACTTATAACCGCCCCGCTGCACTTTGCCTGACGCCCCTCAATCATCTTCGGCTCCACGTTGAAGGTTTTGAGCCACAAGCCAAAGTGAGGGGTAGTGCGGAGGAAGGCTTCGCAGACAACAATGAATGATGAGATGTGGAGGATGGACTCCGGAGCCAAGTCATGGAATTCCAGCCCATAGTAAAACATGAGCCCCTCACGAAGGGATCCGTACGAGAGGACCGGGAAGGACGCACCTCTGGTGTACCAGATCTCATTTCTTTTACGTGGTTTTGGCAACTATCAATTATCTCTTTCCTCGGCTTCCTACACAGATATAGCCGTAAACGTGTCGGGAAGCCTAAACCCCGACGGAGGTGAGACATGAACACGACGCTCTCGCCAAGCTTGGGAGTAGGAATAACTTGCCCTCGGGCAGGCAGCCTATGCGAAGTCTCGTAGGTTAAGTACCTGGCGTCTCTTAGCTTTAGCACGTCCTCTTCCGTGACGGAGGAGGGCATCCACCGACCTCGTAGGTCGGGGCCGGACATTGTCGAAGATCGAAGGTACCCGAATATGGAGCCCTGGGTGTTGGAACTCGGGGCGAGGGGCGGATTCGATAGAGGATTGAAGGAAAAGAACGAGCCTTGGTCTCATTATAGAGAGGAAGAATACCAAGAGCCATCCCCGTGACCGTTTGGAACCCGCCTTCGATGGAGGGGGCGTGGCAACGGGCGCGGTTGGGTTACCCACGTCCGTATTGATGAGAATCCTGGAATAAGGGGAACACGATCTCTGCTTCGACAAGATGTGCCAAGGAAACCGCCTCGCTAAACGCGCTGAGGTGATACAATAAAAACAACTCGAGCAAAGGCTTGGTAATGGTGTGACGTCACGCCACAAATTACGTCAGCAGATTGAACTTGTGTAATATTATTCTCTCTACGGTGGTACGTGGAATTTATTTTTGCAGAGCCGGACACTATCCTGATGTTCACAATCTTCTATAAATTATTCGGAGGAAGAACCCGCCTTGCAATACCGAAGACAACATGCGCGCCGGACTCGTCGTCGTTGAAGCCTGGTTCAGGGGCTACTGAGGGAGTTCCGGGCTAGGGGGTGTCCGGATAGCCGAACTATCGTGATCGGCCGGACTCCAAGACTATGAAGATACAAGATTGAAGACTTCGTCCCGTGTCCGGATGGGACTTTCCTTGGCGTGGAAGGCAAGCTTGGCGATACGGATATGTAGATCTCCTACCATGGTAACCGACTCTGTGTAACCCTAGCCCTCTCCGGTGTCTATATAAACCGGATGGCTTTAGTCCATAGGACGAACAACAATCATTCCATAGGCTAGCTTCTAGGGTTTAGCCTCCTTGATCTCGTGGTAGATCTACTCTTGTAGCACACATCATCAATATTAATCAAGCGGGATGTAGGGTTTTACCTCCATCAAGAGGGCATGAACCTGGGTAAAACATCGTGTCCCTTGTCTCCTGTTACCATCCGCCTAGACGCACAGTTCGGGACCCCCTACCCGAGATCCGCCGGTTTTGATACCGACAGTCGTCTTCGCCATGGCTTATATGCACTTGACGCACCACCTGCATCTCCTACGCCGTCTTCCCCTCAGGTGTTCAGTGGTGTTCGTGTGTCGCCTACGCACTAGCATGCGCGCCTTGGTCACCCTGCTGCTCCTATAGTTAGTCATGTGCTGCATCGTCATGAACTACCAGTTGTGTCCAATAAGAGTGCTGAAACTATTTGTGATGTCTGTCAGCAGGGCAAGAGTCACCAACTACCTTTTTCAGAGTCTAGTCGTGTTGTGAAACATCCTCTTGAGCTTGTGTTTTCTGATGTATGGGGTCATGCCCAAACGTCCGTTAGTGGTCACAACTATTATGTCAGTTTCATTGATGCTTACAGTTGGTTTACTTGGCTATATCTTATCAAGCGTAAATCTGATGTGTTTGATGTTTTTATTCAGTTCCAAGCACACGTTGAGCATCTCCTTAAGCACAAGATTATTC